>NC_051180.1:38169223-38279223 GCF_013339695.2 Rhipicephalus sanguineus | reverse complement strand
TAAACGTATCAAAAACGGTAATATGTATATCTATGCTACTGTTCTTCGTTCATTCTAATAAGGGAAAACTTCGAAGACTCTCAATAAGACAACACGTGGCGGCATCCTTGTCCTTTTTTTTATTTTTTTTCGTCTCGATTTTCAGCACTGTCAAATCGAAATATAAAAAAAAATTAAGTGCGGCGAAGTACTTGTTCTACATGTCATCAAGCCAGCAATGGCCAAGACCTGCTCTTTTCGCGTTGCCGCAAACGAGGGGCCCGGACGTGGAACGTGACAAAACCGGCTTTACAAGGAATCCTCGTTGTGTCACGACTGCTTCCCTGACGCCCGATCTCTCTCGCACTGATCGACCGTGAAGTGAATACGCGAGGAAAGTCCACCTTGTCTTTCTTTTATTCCGTGGGAACTTAAGAAGGAATGAATCGAGGGCTCGTTTCTTTGTTAGACATAACCAATTAATTAAACCAGCAGACAACGAAGCCAAGGGAGACATAGGGGACATGACTTATAGTATTTAACTGTAGAGTAGTAATTATGACGTAAATGTAAAGGAATCCAAGTTGATGAAAAATAGACTTGCCGCCGGCCGTTAGGGACCGAACCTGCAACCTTCAGATAACGCATCTGATGCTCTACCAATTGAGCTAATGAAAAGGGGTCAGGGGGGTAGGTCATATGCGAGGGGAGGGCGTTGTGGTGAAGCTTGCCTCACTCCCGTAATGGAAGACACAGCGCACGCCTATGATCAGGGATTGTCAATAACTGTTGTCATTGGCAAGGACCACCAATAACCAAAGTCTGTTATCGAGCGAAGAACCATCCTCGAACAACGAGGCTTTGTCCAATTTCTTGTCGCCACCTTACCGAGTGCGCGCAAGCGTTAACTCCTGCATACACCTGATGGGTCTGACGAAAGGGGCGATGTGGCAGCGTTTGGGTTCCTCGCAATTCCTTTTTAAATCCCCGGTGCAAAAGAAAGCGCCTTGAGAGCTTCTGAAGAATGTACGCAAGACGTTCCTCCTCCCACACCTGATGAGCAGTGCCGAAACGACCCAAACGCTAGAGGGAGAATTTCAAGCCATAATAAAAATGTTTCGATCCCTCAGTCCTTATTTCCACTCTCGACGTCACTGAAGAGGTCGTGGCTGTCGCCAAAATGATCGGGTCGATTTTTTCGTTCTTTATTGCGCTCCCAGTGAACTCTACTCAGAGTCGCGTCGTATAAAAACGGCTGCCCTTTGTCATCGCAGGCATGAACCACTCTCACTAAACTGCTTTCCGGTAGAGGTGGTGGTTACGAGCTTTCAAAATTGTGTTCTTCCTTCGGATGCTACCTTAATAACGTACATATTTTTAGAAGGAGCAAGTCTTGTAAACCTTGAAAATCATTCTGTGCCGTAAAATATCGCCGATAATTAAATGTTTAGGCAAAATGTGCCAAGATGAGTACCCATTCATGTAGAAAACAAAAACCATTTCGGTTAAGATGTCTAGGATTTCATGTCACATACGGTTAGAGTATTTTGTACATGAATTTTAGTGCTTCTGTATTTGCAATGTTTGCAATTTCACTTCGCAGTTTACCGGACTTTGCATGTTACATTTGAAGACAAAGGATGCCTTTCATCGCGCATACGTTGGGTAGACGATACCATTTGTTTGTTTTAGTTAGTGCGTCACTATAGAAACTCACACGTACGTGACCATTCGGTGGGGGCAGAATGAGAAAGCAATTAATTATCAACGCACGTCGTCGCCTGTCCAGTTGGTCTAATCTATACGCCAATGTTCGGCACACCCATCAGTCTTGGTTGTCATGGGACAAGCACAGAGGACGTGCGGCTCAGTCTGCGATAACCTATAGTGGCTACCAAGTCAGGTTCGAAATAAATTCATCACGTAATTTCACCATGTGCGTCATGTTCTGTTATCTCTGCTCGCCTGAAACGTTCATGGCTTGCTGGTTAGCTATGGTTAGTTATATTAGGAATTCAGGGCGGTCAAAAGCTCTGTTCAAGACTCGGTAATATTATCTTTGTTTTTGAAGCGCTGTCTCTTTGTACTCGGAAACGCTCTCGTTTTTCTTGCGCAGCCCTCACGCTATCTGAGTGAGTGAGCTTTGGTATCGGACTCTGCGACGTTAATATAAAACGGTGTAGCGCGGACAGAAAGTTGCTACGTGATAACGTATATGGACACAATGACCTCTCATCTAAAGCCCGTACGACGATCGCCAAATCTTGAGCTAGGAAACGCCGTTGAGCATAAGCAAACGAGTCTGGAACCACGATGCTCGCAAGCGTTTCTGTTCATTTGGCGCTCGATATTTTCCTAATGATACGCCCGAAATTACGATTTGTCGGCATGCGCAGTGGGTATAAGACTTGTACGGTGAATACGGCGCTGATCTTGTGGACTAACGGCGCCTACGTAACAAGCATGCTTAATGTAAGCACGCGTTATCCGTGGAGTTATGCGCAGTTAACGACTATACGGTGAGGCATACGTCTACACTGGAGCATGTTCTGTGTGGACATCAATAGCTCCGTGGACACGAAGTTGACGCCAGGAGGTGCTTATGAATGAAGTTGCGGATGCAGTGAATAAACGGAAACATGGCCTTTGTGTGGCTCTTTGAAATAATAATATCTGGGGTTTAACGTCACAAAACCACGATATGATTATGAGAGAGGCCGTAGTGGAGGGCTCGGAAATTTCGACCACCTGGGGTTCTTAACGTGTACCTAAATCTAAGTACACGGGCCTCAAACATTTTCGCCTCCATCGAAAATGCAGCCGCCGCGGCCCGGGATTCGATCCCGCGACCTTCGGATGTGTGGCCCTTTGTCCGTACGTTTCCCCTCTGCTAGGGTTGCGGAATCACAAGCGCGCCGGCAGGGAGGCAGGGGCCGCCTCCCCCCCCCGCCCTCCTAATATCTCGCTTTTACACTGCCTTCTGATTCTAAGGGCCTCCGTGGGAGGGGGTTGGAAAGATCGAGGGGGGGGGGGAGGTGCACTGCGGTGAAACTTCGCCCCCCGCCCACCAATGCCCTAATGGAGAACCCTGCTTAAGCTCATATACAGAATAAATGAGCATTCAAATAGCACTTTTCGTCTCGCATTGTTTTCCTCACCCCATGGTGGACTTATCTCAGTCTATATATTGACAGCCACCCAAGGCGTGCTTTCAGGACAATGCTTCCTGAAACATATATTAAATATTGGAGGCTGTCTACCTGTACCGGATATTTCATATAAATTCACTAGACCAAGGTAACGAAAAACGGGGTTCTTATGTTCGCCATCTTTACCATTTATCACAGGGACAGGTCATTCAAGACGTTCTTTTCGGATAATCCTTCCTGAAATGCATAGTATATAAGCAGTGGCTGCCGTCTGTCTGCGCTCAGTGCTTATGTAAAGGCAACAAATCAAGGCAATGTAAAAGAAAAACGGGTATTGTCTTCGCTACTTACCACAGTGACATACCGCCCAGGATGTTCTTATGGGATTGTACCTCCTGCAATGTATGACATATCGATATTGATGATCTCTTTCTCTACAGAAGCTTCGATATAAAAGTACAACAGCAAGGTAATAAAAGAAGTCATATTGTCTTCGCTACGTAGGAGTGGTGCCAAACATCAAAACACGTCCGGTCTTCAATACAAATGTTTGCAATGTACATTTCCGCAGAGTTATAATTATGAATGAAGATCTGTTGGGCCAGTTGGTCATCCATAGCTCGTAAAAGATAACGCAAGAAAAAACAAAGGATTGCATACAATGGAAGCAGCTATGGTTTCCTTCGTCTCGCCTTCACGTGTTTAGTTCTTTTATTTTTTGTAATTATAATCATTAGCTTTAGCGAAATAAATGTGCACACAAGTTTTTCGCTAATAATTTTTGTCCCGACAGCCAGCATAAATAACCACCACGATATCTATGAACTGATGCACTTACTCGCGCTAAAACGCCAGTTTATTTTTTTTCCGTTTCTTATGAAATATCTTACTAAGTGACCAGGTCTAGCCGCAGCCACTACAATATAAAACTATGAGCCTATATAATGTTTTTCCTGTGACTTGAAACAACCGAAAAGTTAGCTGACGCAGTCATACGCTTGATATTGGAGATGACAGCAACCTAGGGTATTCTTAAGTTTAAATTTACAGAAGCGGTGTCTCTCAGCTTCTTAAATGGCACGCGGCTAATAGTATTACTCATCTAAACAAGACAGAGATTCAAGAGAAAACAGAGGCTGGAAGTGATGAGAAATCTTCGAACAGGCAAAAGCCAGCGCTTCACCAGTGCGACTCGTCTTCGTCAGGACAGCGTCTGTCTTCCTTATTCTTAGCGTTTAGCGCAGCAACTTATGAAGACGGGCACAAGAGGAAAGGATTCACACAAGCGCTTATGTGCGTCCGTTCTTCATAAGTTGCTGCGTTAAACGCTCAGAATATATCCAAGCAACAAGGCCAGAATCCAATCCTCGCTTTCCTTAGCATCGTTTTTCAAATTTAGAGCTGTTATAAGTCGAGCCTGCGCCGTCCGGCGTCACGCAGGGCACGTGACCAGAGGGGGGAGTGAATAAAAAAATAAGTAAAACGAAATGATGGTGCTCGAAATGATGATGGTACTAAAGCATGATGATGCTGATAGAGATTACACTAAGCTGTCTTACACTAAGCTGACTAAGCTGTACACTCGCGCCTTCGCGGCTTTCACGGCGTGGAACTGGCCGGATTTTTTTAGCTACGCCTTGCTCAGTCTTTTCCATCCTCAAAGGTGAAGCGGCAGAAGAGCAAGTAAGCTTGTGCGCGAAGTGAACTCAAGGCGAGTGAACTCAACATGGTGCTCAGAAGGGGAAAAAAAGTAAAGATAGAAGCAAACGCAATATGGGAATCATTGACACGAAATTGCAGCCGGCTGTTGTGACCTAAGGTGTAATGAGGCATGGAAACGAACAGCGGGACGGGCCAGCTGCCACCGTCAGCTCCATTAAAAGGTCGTAGCAGCTGACGCCATCAAAAGAGCGGAGAGATCAATATGAGAGAGGAAATGGAATTGAAGACAGCTCGGCTGCTTAAACATTTGAAAGAGGCAAGAACAGAGCGAATTATGTTCAATACACTTATATTACATGAGCTTGGTCCTGTTTAATGCTGTTCCTTTTGTTGCTCTCCACACGGTTTTCTCCAATGCCACGTCGGTCTTTTTTTTTTCTTCCGTTTAATACGCGATTTCATCACTTTGTATTATTTGTAATATTTTGTATTAAAAGAAAACTGACCCGAAGGTCGCGGGTTCGATCTTGGCCGCGGCGGTCGCATTTCGATGGAGGTGGATTACTAGAGGCCCGTGCACTGTGCGATGTAAGTGCACGTTAAGAACACCTGATGGTCGAAATTTCCAAACCTCTCCACTGCGGCATGCTTGTTGTTGTTGTTGTTGTTGTTTTTGTTGTTTTTGTTGTTGTTGTTGTTGTTGTTGTTGTTGTTGTTGTTGTTGTTGTTGTTGTTGTTGTTGTTGTTGTTGTTGTTGTTGTTGTTGTTGTTGTTGTTGTATTGCAGTGGATAATAGAATGGGAACAAATGAAACGTAACTGATGTTTGCATAGAATATAAGGAGGGTACTTGACACAGTATCTCAGCAGAGATTGGTCAAAACAACGCCAATTCTATGACAATGATTAAAAAAAAACACTTTAAAATGCCGTTGAAGATATCAGTGATACCCCGTAGAGGATACTGGGCATTTTTATGCCCAGTTCTTATAATGATATCTACCGCTGCAACGGAACAACTAAAACAGCATACGAATGAATCAGGGATAAATACAATATGTGGGGCTTGTCGTTGCGCGGCAGAAATTTATGAAACAAGCGGCGTGTCAGAGCACTCCGGATAAATTTTTGTCACTTTGAGTTTTTTACACGGACTTAATTATAACTACGCGAGCGCTTTTGCCTTTCCCCATCACGTAAGTGTGACATAGAGGTGGTCAGGGTTTTATATTACGCAAGTTAGTCAGGCAACAAACCTCGGAAATTTGTTTACTAAGGCATTGGGGAGGCGGCGCCTTGCACTTACGCACTGCGTTAGCGCATTTCAACATACGAAGAAGCCATGACACGGTCGACCAAAGATTTGTGGTTTTCAACGAAAACTAAAAGTATGGGGTCTATTATTCATATACAGATTTCCAAAGTGGGCCGTAAAAGAATATTTCAGTGCAAAAAAAGCCCTAGAAGTCGCTGGCTGTAAACCCCGCCCACCGCCGGCGACCGCCATTTTCCCATGGCGCGTGTGACGTCATGTGCGGCACGGAACGGAGCCGTCGTCTTCTACCAAAGTTTCAGCCGCTGCAAATCGTTCAATTTCAGTGTCAAGCTGAAGAAAGCTAAAATATCTCAATATCACGTGCAGCGGACCACGGAACAATATTGTTTGCCGCAATGCAGACGCTTGCACAGCTAGCTGCTTGTTACGTGACGGCTCACGAGTGCACCAGTGTTGCCTGACTTTCGGGTCGCTCGCGTGTTTATAAAAATATTCGGTTATAAATTAAGTGCGCGACCAAATGCGCTAAAATTTCGCCAGCTTATTCGTGAACGCACAAGGATTAATCCACATAACACAGGTTATGATCGAAAGTTGCGTGCCATGGCCCCTTACTTAATTCCGCAAGAAAGAGCCGCGGCATACAAGAAAAGATATATTTAATTGCGAAAAATTCATTGCAACGTGCAGGAGTCACACACACATTATTCAGTGAACTAGACGGCAACGAAGGAGGAAACGGCAAAATTACATTTCCTGCTGAAGATCTTTAAAAGATCCACAGAACTAGCCGATATTGGCGCCTTTCATCTGAGAATATCCGATTTCTTCTGCGGTGACGTGACGAACTAATGAAATGGCGGCGCTCAAGGCTGCTGGAAACGCTTGGAAATGCAGACACCCTCCCCTCACCCCCCTAAATCGATCTCCAAGCGCATTTTAAAAAGAAAGAGCGCAATCCAGCTTCGGCCCCTGTTTGGAGAAACGCCGTCGCAGAATCGCGTTGCGCCGATGCTCAGAGCGCCGACTTGCCTTGGCTTGGATTGCCGCTATTTTGTTGTTTGTTTCTTTGAGCCGCTGTCAAGTTCGTGCGACGTACGTGGGCGGACTTCTAATTGCTCCGGGGCTGTTACGAAGCTATCGCGAACTTCCCACTCACGCAGTCTGGGACGTTCCGTGGCTGCTCACGCAAGCTTAGCATTTTGCTCGTTGATTTATTATTATTTCATCATTCGAAGCTTAAATTTCAAATGTGTCTGAGAAGCTCAAAAGTGAGTCTTGGTGGATCTCGTGAGTCTCTGCCAGGAACGGTGTTGTGCTTTAGGTTTGCTTTTTTGTGTGCGCTTGCATATTTTTATAAATATAAAGGAAACTACAAAATTGAAGTCACTTGTACCAGTGTAGGTGCACGTTACAAATAATTCTTCAAGACGCTAAGGTATTGAAAAACGAGCATATCAACTTCCTGTCCACCAAAAGTAATTATACTACAAGAGGAAGAATCCACTAATGGGCCCGTTTAAAACGCGTAGGCATTTCTGCGCTGACTCAGCGAGGAACCTGTATCCGTCAGTTCCGCTGTCATGAGCGCGTAGGACAACTTTCTACGAAGAAATAAATGTACAAAATAAAATTTCGTTGGCGATGGCAAGTTTTGAAGCTATGGCTCCACGCTCTGAAGCGGAGTGTCTTACCAACTGGCTTAAGCGTCACCTTTAACGCGAAAGCGTTAAAAAATTTTGCAGTGGCTTAGCTCGGCTATGCCAGGATATACGTAGCGTTAGCAAAGGTTCAGCTGATTAATCTTAGCTTTCCAAATTGTCTAGGATTATTAGCCTTTTTCTGCTCATTCTTCGTACGCTGAACCGCTAATTGCCAGGCAACTACTTCGGGATCCGATGAGATAAGCTTCTCTGCTCTTCTGCGCCTTCGAGCAGCATTTGCGCTCTCCTTCTCCATGGCGTTACCCACCTGCAAACGCCAGTCAGAGGCGCTATCAAGCGGCCCCAGCGCAGTGTCAGACGGCGACTGCACAGCGAAGGCGAATACTGCGCGCGCGCCGGCGCCTTTGTGTCTATAGCTACGACGTCACTCCTCTCGAATGCGGCGCAGACCAGCAGCGGCGAGCCGTGCGCGGCGGTGGCGGAGTCTGCGCGCGCGCCGGCGCCAGCGTGTCTGCCGCACCTACGACGCCACTCCTCCCGAACGCGCAGACCTGCAGCGGCGAGCCGCGCGCGGCGGTGTCGGAGAGCGCGTGAGATGCCAGTTCTGGTGACCCAGCTGTGTGACACCACTGATCCTCGCGCATGCGTAGCACGGCTCATGACCCTCCACGCGAAATCGGCTCCGGCTAGGCAAGTGTAGCTAACGCTACAAAAAAAATGCGGTGTCGGCGTTGTCGGCGTTGGTTGTGAGCAAAACATTGACGTTGTCCGTGAGCGATAAATAGTGGTGCATGTAAAGAATAAAACTCAGGATTCGAGCCAGAATCGAACCCAAGCACTCTGCGTGGCATTCAGGTATTCCGCCACGGAGCCACGCCAGTGCTTGAAACTGATTCGGAAAAAGACCCTATATACGGGCTTCATGTCGTGCGAGGAATCACGTTAACAGACGTAACGTCGCGTGGCAGAAGCGTTGAATCGCACCAAGCGTCACACCAGGTGAGTTGTGTATAAGTGGGTGGTTCAAGGCTGCCCACCCATTAAAAAGAGCATAGTCATAATTCATCTCCGTTGTCATAAGCCGCAACATCAACAAAGTGTGCAGCTTAGTCGGTGCACACATTGCCTTACAGAAGTGTAGTGGGTACTTCTCTACTTCGTAAAATGATAATGATTATTGGCGTAGTAGGTACTTCGCAACTTTATTTGCAATATACAGTTTTAAGAGAGTTTAAAACGTTCTCTAAGGCAGCTCCAACAGCATACGCTGTGATTGTGCTGCGTGTTCCATGCCGGCCTGGCGTTTTATAACTTGGTCAAGCCTACATATTGGGCATGAGTCATCTTCACTAGGAAAAGAAAATAAGCAACAAGAGATATCACATAGATGGAAGTTTTTCTGTCACTGTAAGTGATTTTAGAGACAAAGAAATCGCCGAAGTCCGCTGTCTGTGTTCTACAGTTCCTCGCGGGCGATGTGTCAATTCTATGCCTTGACAGTACTCTCGTCGTGTGTGACACCGGAAACGTGAAAAAGCTTCCGGAAGTGTCTCGAAACTGAGTGAAATTTACGAAAGCTTGACGTGTAGTGTTATTTTACTCAAACATAAGCCGCTTGGAGTATGAACTGTACTTCTGCTTCGGTTTGTCTGTGTCGGCGTCCTAGATATGATAATCCGGTTTCAAGTCATGCGAGCACGTTTACGAAGATTCTAAGCAAACTAGTATAGCGGAACGTTCGCACGAAGTTGCATTATCAAGAATATTTTCGAGGTGTGAGAAGCTCACGTTGACTTTTATCGTCGTTTCTTTATGTCAGATACAAGACGTATAGATTTTTGTGTCTGTTTTTTATTGCCGACAAAACCAGTTTGACACAAGTCGCTGTGCACAAAGTTTGTGTTTTTAACTTATGTATATGTAAAATAGGCGGACAAAATCAGTGCACGTACGTGAGTTGCGATTCTAAATGAAGTGAAAAAGGCTGGCTGTCTTCGCCAATTACGTGTCGTACACCGTGGGTGGCTGAAACGTGCTATCACTCAGTTCTAGCGTAACTATGTTTTGTGAATTCGGTCCCGAGATATCTTGCTTTGCCCATTACAGTGTTGAGATGCCAGACACTATAATACAGCTACCTAATGTCCACTTATCAGTGAAATATCAATGAATGAAAATATCAATAAAATATGTTCACCTTGGTCGGCGTCCACCAAAGTTTTCATTAAAATATGAAAGCATTGTGATGCTTACGGGGAGAATAATATTATGAAACAACTTCCGGAGATTCTTCAACTCGGCTCTTCATGTCCGACTAGAAAGACAATCATGTTTAAAGCACAAAGCTTTCAAGCACGCAAAAGAAAGACAAAGGTCACACAGGCAAAATGCGCCCGTAGACAAGTAGAGAGTTGTCTGTAACTTGTGAAGGTCATAGACAAGTTCCTGTCAGGTGATGTACGACCTTTTGTAAACAACGTACGTAATGATTTAAAGTTTTGTGCTTCTTGCTATCAACTTATGAATCGCTTTTAAGCAGCACTGTATACACTTTCCCTCGAATAATTCGCCTCCAACTTCTTTTTTTTTGTTCACGGGCGTTGTTGTCACGCGCATCAGCGCTTTATGCAAATTCGTGGCTCTGTATAACTTTGCTGTGCGCCTAGTAAACTTACGCACTGCACAGCGTCGCCACTCCCCATCGACGTCAACGTGCATCGACTCATTATTATGACCCGAGTGTTGCGGCGCTGATGCCGCGTTCTCTCGCGTGGAATTCTTCCGCATGCTATCTGTCTTCGTCAAATGTAATTAACCTGAGATGAAACAAAGATCACAAAAAGAAAAGTTAAATTGTATCATCACTCGAGCCGCATTTTCCCACCGTAGCTGACATTAGCAAATAACGATATCTGCGAGGAATAAAACCAAATAAAGGTTTAACGAAAAAGGATAATTTTGTTAAGAAATTGTTAACTGCCTTTTCTGGGTCTCCGAAAGCACATTTGTAATTTTCGAGCGACTCTGTAAATAATTTCTAAGTTAGATATTTCTGTGCGTTTCGCTTTACGATCGCTTTCTTAATTTTTATGTCACTTTTTTTTTGCAGGGTGAGTATGCGGAATAAGGGTGATGTAAATAGATATTAAACATTTTGAATTTCATAACAAAAGAACTCTGCGCGAGTACATTATTGATATAACAATACGTCACATTAAACAAAATGCCACGCAGCTCTGGTTTTGCTCCTGACTTCAATATTAGAAATGCCGCCTCGAGGAACAAAGTCAGCTTTATGAAGCGTATAAAATGCTTGGAAAGACTTCGCGAGGTTAGTGTGCCAAGAATGAGTTCCGGTAGCCTGCGGAGACTTCTTATGCTTGAGTATGCTGAAGCCATTCATCGCCAAGGTTTCGCAGATGATGGCCCGACCTGGCGTGCCTTCGTTGCGCCAAAACGCAAGAAGTAGAAGTCTGTGAGAACTTGCGTTATAATATAAATCAACTGCAGCACACTCGACGCCGAGGAAGTACAAACAAAGAGTGGGAGATGAGTGGCGTAGCCATACGCTGTAGCACGAACCAACAGCAAGAGTGGCGCACTCACTTTCGAATTTGTTTGTTTCTTTTTGTTTTTGTTTCTGAGAAAGGAACTTGAGACGCCGCGCTGAAGTGAAGTGCAACGGCGCCGACACGTGTCTGGATCCTCGACGTCAGGAAAGCCAAGACAATATTTGCCGAGAATGTTCGCAAGACCTGACACGTGTTGATGACAACAAGTGATGAGGAAAAAAAAAAGAACGCACGACAGCTGAAAGTGTGAATATATAGGTTTTTACGGTTTAAGACAGCGCCTTTACGATCATTCAAAATCTGTGCTGTAGCGATTTGAATGAACCATGAGAGTTTCGTGAAGTGAGCGTCTCTACAGCCGTAGCATGGGCTATTGTCTAAATCCACTTTTGAATCTTTAGATATTAACCACACACACACGCACACGAATACACACACACACACGTATATATATACATATATATATATATATATATATATATATATATATATATATATATATATATATATATATATATATATATCAGTGCTCATTTTGATTGAACCTTGATGAAGTCCGTTGTACCGTCACTCCTTATCAAAACAGAAATGGCAGAATGAACCATTACTATGTACTATATGCACACATAATTTATTCTTCTCCTTCCCCCCCCCCCCTCCCTCCTTTACACAAGGAAGCAAATATACCTTCTGCCTTCTGTCTTTGTGTTTCCTTCTTTCGCATGCTTTCACACTAGAGTGCGAAAGCATGTGTTCTTGTGTCTTAGCTTGGGACCCACAGTATATCAGATAGCACGGTCTCGGCTACACACGGCAGTCACAACTGTGCAACCGGTAAAAGACTGCTAGACTGGTGTGCTTGATCTGGAAAGCCCTTAACAGACACTCGAGTCAACGGGCAGGTTAATGCAGATGTTGTCATAAGACACTCCTGGTCTCATTTATGAGCATTTCGAAACCCCTTTTTCCTTCTGTCGTTCATCAAGCGTGGTCCCTTACCTAATTGTAACTATAAGCTCAGTGTAATGACGCCGGCTGCAGAGTGCCCAATAACGTGCTTTGCTCGGGCCACGCTCCATTGTTACCTCGCGCGAGCTTGCGTACTTTGCATATAAATAACCGTGCAAGCAAGCGCTGGCACGATGCGGGAAGCATGTGTACTTCTCTTTTGTTTTTACGAAGTGACCACGGTATCTTGAGTGATCAACAAAAGTCGCCCTCCGGGGAAGGTCGTTCCGCTAATGCCACAAGAAAAGGCAGAACGTTTGCAAGCAACCCTCGCATTTTTATTTCCCTCTCTCTCTATCTACGTAGTTATATGCAGCTCACCCTTCCTATTACGACGCAGTTAGCATTAATGGAATCCACTGAGGTGCATTTTCGCTGCAATTAGGTATTTCATGTGCCTTGATTAGTCGTTCCATTTTACTGAGTCGCTTGTGCGCGGTGCCAATTGTCTCGGGCGGCAGCGTAGCGGCAATTTGCATGAAGAATGAGTTAGCCGCACTTTATCTGTCATAATCAGTAAGACGTAATACTGCGGGCGCGATAAGTATATATAGCTTATAGGAAGCAAAACATTATTTCGGTAGCTTCGAAACGCGTGGTAAGCGTCCATCTTTCAACCTTCACGCTCTTTCCAGTGGCACGCAATACGACGAAACCAATGCATAATGCACGCTGCCACGTGCATCAACAAAACTCGCGTCGGTTATGTCGTCACGGTGTTCCAATCGTACTGACAAAAGTTACGCACATTCCGGTGCCAAAGTTAAGGGCGAGAACTTTGCTCGCCATGTGCACAGCAGCAATACCCTGTCGTTTTCATACCATGTTAGCATAATCACGAGTTAGTGAGCCCAGATAGCTCGAGCGTGTTCTGTCCGTGAAGCATGCCTACACGCATGGGCATTGACATTCAGATGGGCTGCAACGGCCGCATACATAATTACGTGGGGCAGTTTGCTTACGCTAGTTATTACGTGTCACGCCGTAAGCTGTGAGGTGAGCACGACACCGTTACTGTATACATTCGTGTTGGATTACAGTGGCACGGCTCCCTGCCCATAACCCGGGTTTAATGTAGTTGGCCGTGTTGACTTTGATGACGTTGCTGATGCTTAACAGCGGGAACGCCTGCACACCTCACCGTCACAGTGTGCAACCGTTAGTTCTAGATCCTGGAGGTGAGGCCAATCTCTGTTAAAGGTGTAAAAATAGCACTTGCTGCACGCAGAACACTCCCAGTTCTTTGTCCTCGGGATCTTCTACTCTGAAAAAGGTCTGTCGTCCAGGCAAGACAATGTGGCGCTAAATGTCTCGCGTTCTGTGCTATAACAATGACAGACCTGAAGGATGTGTAAAATTGTTCCCGGGATATCACATTCCACCCAGCTTGGCTCTTTTTCGTGGCCTTCCTTATGAAGATAGCGCCGTGTGAACGGCACCCCGAGTCACAAACCGCATAGCAAGGTTGTATGCCTTGTTTTTCACTTTCCGTCGAATCTTGCATCTTAACTCTGAGTCTATCGTGAGTCAAGCCACACTCCTCACGGACTCTTTCGTGTGGGATGGTGGTAATGAGAACATGACACTGGATGTGCCCCCGACAGGAGAGAGATATATACTGTAACTGCACCGTTGAGATGGAAGTAACTACGCACTCGCGGTCTGAGTGTTAATTACGTGGGCTTGCCAGTGACCCTACACCATCGGCGTACGATTCATTGTTCGAACGCAACAGTTCACTCAGGGTCACCGCATCTTCAAGAGGGGATAGGGATCTCCTTCGGCAATATTATCCTTAACGCTGGCTCTACGTGAGAGACCTTGAAAGGTCGAGCAGTATGGTCAATTATTCTTCGATTCTCCGCAGTAAGGCTGAAGGCGTTTCGATTAATATCGCCCGCATCAATTTCGAGAATGAGATTCGACAAAATAAACTGTTAGAGCTAGCGTCTTCGCTATTGCCATAAAAACTACGATAACATATCCCTCACCATATCATGCATGTTAGATTCTGTCGCTTACTGCGCAAAAACAAGGTCGCTTCTGCGAGTACACCGCAGTCTTGGTTGTTGTTGTTGTTTAATAGTCGCGCATACATAGGAGGTTAAAGCCTGCTATCGCAACACGTGGTTAAAAAGTTTCGACTGCCCATTTCTCCGTAAATACGTAAACACCTGCTAGCTGCAGCTTTTGCCGTTCTTTGCATTTTACTAGTTCAGCCAAAAATACAGCTCCATGTATAAATGTTTTCTAGCATGCAACCGAGATTACGTCCGCTGTGCCGACGCAGCGATGTTATACTATATGTCACACCATCCGTCATGGCAGCTTAGAGGATGTGGTGTTGCGCTGTTATAAGCTCAATATGACGCGCGTTCGAATCCTGGCCACGGCATGCTGCATTACGCTGAGGCCGAAATGCAAAAACATGCGCGTCATTAAGTTTAGGTGCATGTTAAGGAAGCCCACGCGGCGGAAATTAATTCGGAGTCCCCTATCACGGGCAACCTCATAATCATATCGTGACTTCGGTGCGTGAAGCCCCATAATTAATTACCTATTCTCGACGCCGAGTAGTTAAAATATCCTTCTCATTCCCTCCCCCGACGCTTTCAGCTGCGGGCAAACTCGTTTGCGTCCGTTCATCGTTCTGGAGAAAATGATGAGAGCGCGGCATCCTGTGCTCCTGCTGCTGACGTCAGCAACTCAGTATCTACGCCGACGGGTATGACTGATATACTTGTTGTCTGGTTATCTGCTGTGTCAACATCATGGAAGCAGCTGCGCTGCTGTAAGTTACAACTTTTGCGATTGCATCCCCACAACTTTAAGTCAGCAAAAGAACACTCGAACACACTCGCGTGCGTGTGGCAGCAGCGCCCGTTGATTCCTTAGCCCACTCAGCACAGGGCATCCCCGTTTTATTTAGTCAGCGTTCAAAGTTGAAGACCGAAACATGATATGGTTCCACAAACTCACATGTCCCTTGCGCCTTCGCTTAAGACGACTCGAAGGCAAAACCCATTTTCTTCTTTTTCTTAGTCGATTGTATTGATCCCGCCCGAAAACTTTCCACACCCAACGTGGTTTTGCACTGCCTCCGGGATCGGAGGAATTGGAAGCTTTCTGCACCTCACATTGTTTTTGCAGTGCCTGCGTGATCGGCACACCTTTGACCAAGCGACGATGTCATGTGATGGCGCCATCACGTGACGTCATGTGATGTGACATTACAAGTATTGGTGACCTGTGACGTCATGATGATGTTGTAGGGTGACGTTATGACATGATTTTTTGTATCATTCGTCTTGTTGCCGCCGACGGTCACATTTCGCGTTTGGTGAGGCATCCAAGGCATTCGCCTTAGAAAATTTTCTGTTTGTACCTTATTTTGCGCACCAACGTATCTTTGTCCTCGCGACTAGCGTTCTTCTCTCTTTCTACTTGTTCACTGCCTTCTCACCTTCTTACTCTCCCTCTCCGGTGTGCTACTATTGCGCTTGATGCTGTCAGGTCACGTGCCCTTTCCGTACAAAACGAGCGCCTTTACTCCGTGACTGCGCACAAATTTCCCGTGGCATTGCATCGCCGTTCCAGCGTGTCAGCTATCGCGCAATCACACAAGGCTACACAAGTGAGCCGAGTTTATATTCTAGCTAAAGAATGTAAGTACAGCTGACTTATTCAGTTCGCGGATCGACGGCGAACAATGGGTCTTGTTTGCACGGGCCTCTTTACCATTCGCTAAATGCACTCGCGTACTCCGAAGCCTCACTCTCTCCGTTGGCGTGTTCTGTGGGGGCGGGGGAGGGGGGGGGGGAGCTGCCTTTCTACCATAGCGGCCACATAGGTTACTCCAGCAGCAACACACATTACCGTATTCACTGGCATGCCGTGCCGAATGAGCACGCGCATTCTTGTGGTCTGGCCACTTAATCGCCCTTGTCACGGCAAAAGCAAGGGAGATTATTCCGCTGCTCCGACGCGAGCCGCGTGGCTGTTGTGTGTTTGGTAGAGTGCGCCAGTGCATAAGCCGCGCGGCTGTGTTCGTACGCCTGTGTTGTGCTCGCCTCGCACGAAACAAATCCGAGGGACGTCCTTGTCCTCAGAGCCACATTCCGCCATGTCTAAAAACCAGAGGGCGCGAATTCCTTCTGCACGAAAGAAGTGAAAGAAATTGTTTCGTGTAAACACTAAATAAACAGGGGCGGCAGTATTGTGATCCGTTGTTTTTTGTTGACGCAATAAATTTCTAGCCTTTCGCCAACTCAGATGTTACGCAGTGATAAAGAAGGTACTGATAACAAAAATAATTCGCAGCAAGACATGAATGTTGCAATGAAGAATATATCTTGCACAAAAAAGATTCCTGGCCACCCCCTGCAATATTTAAAAGGCGATTTACTCGGAAAAGGCAAAATAAGCCGCTTTCGCTTTCCCACAGTAATAAAAAAAGAGTTGTTATCGCTTCATTTTCTTCTTTTCTGTTGTTATCGTTGTTATCTGCAGGTACTGCATGGTGATATTCGTTTATGGCATCAGTGTCATCTTCAACAGTGTGATTGATGTGTATGTACCGTGTATGTGTCCTCTTCTGTGTCCGTGTATGTGTGTATTTCCTCTTCAGCGCCGTGTATGTGTCCTCGTCTCGTCCCGTGTTTAGCGCTGTTTTTAGTCTTCGTTTACCAGTGTCCTCTTCAAATAGCCCCAGAAATTTTCCCACACCCTGAACTCCAACTGCTAGAATGTCGCACTGCGTATATAAGTAATCAACATAAAACGTAGGTTGCATATTTGTATCTACGTGCTTCGTGGTTGTTTTTTTTTTTTCATCAGTGTTAATACTCAAGTTGGCGACTCAGATATGCGCAATACTTTCTTAGCGCTGTTCTTTGAAAATAGTGGCGTATCTATCAGTTGCGAAGTTTTAAAAGCGCAGTAGAATCTTCCGTGTTTTCAAATGAACCCATCTGCCAGTGAATCTGGTAAATCATGGTGGTCGAGTCCAATGCCCGCGATAATCTTAATTATAAGCACTTAGGTGTCTCAACATCGGTGGCAGCCAATATGGCACAAAAGTTGAAATCATGACATAGTGATTGCCATTCCCTAAATGAATGTCAGGCCGCATCCATTGCAATAAACAGTACCCAAATGCAGTGACGCAATATATTTTCTGACGATGACACCGCGGCCATTGCACTGCGTTGAATGAGCTCGACGGCGCTAAATACGTCGCAAATGTATCCCATGTGGTTCTCCATGAAGTTTCACGATGCTGTTGAATTTATTACGACGATAGGTGCGCAAGCCCTATTTCCTACTTCTATGGAGGTTTGTAGTCTTACTGCTCAAGCCCGAAGTTACATCAGCTCGCGGCCCCATCGTGGGCGCAGATGGTCGGCAAGGGAGACATATGCCGGACAAGTACACACTACGTCTCATCAACACCGGCTCCAACAACCGCCTGGCGTTAGCGACGCCTCTCCTGTCGCAATAGCCGACACACATAGAGCAACGCCGTGCGACGACGGGGAATTCGGGGATCCCCCGTGTCTACTTGCCTCACGCTTTCGCTTGTCGTCGCTTGTCCTCTTGGCTGAATAATGCAAGGACGAGTTTCTAGACAGTCAAGACGCAGGGAGCGCGAGCAGGTGCCCCGCCTCTCCGTGAGTCTGCGTCAGAGAAACGCACGCGAAATGCCCACCGAGAATCGGACGCGCCGCCTGCCCACGAGACAGCAAGCGACGACGGTTGTTCGTGACCCGCCGGGCGGTGCGCGAGCACGAAAGGGCGGTGGGAAGCCGCATTCTCGAGCGGGTGTGGCTAAACGCACGCACTTGCGACGTAGTTGCATCCGTCTCTCGTTACCTTGCGGCGCACGATGATGCAGCGCTACCGACACGCGAGCGTCTGCAAAGAAAACGGACGTCCCGCCATCTAAACGCCGTCTTCCTCACCGGCGTCGACGGCGGGCGCACCTTCGCACTAATGCCCCACTCCGAGATGAAAGAACGTATACAGTGATGACTCGCGCATTCGTGTCCTGCTTATTACGTAATGACTGGTGTTGCTTAATGCTGTTTGACCGCCATAGTGTGGCACGAAAGAACAAAAAGTTCCCCCAAATAAACTTTTTTTTAAAACAAATAGAGTGCATTTGACATCACCGGTTAGCCTGAAAAGAAAAGAACTCACAGGGTCCCTTATGCCTTCGCTTAAGATGACTCCAAGGCGAAAGCCATCTTTTTTTTTTTTTTCTTCTCCGTCGATATTACTGATCCTGCACCGCCACCCTTCGAAAGCTTTCTGCACCTAACGTGGATTTGCACTGCCTCCGAAATCGGAGGCACCTCACCTGGTTTTGCATTGCCTCCGTGATCCGGCCACTTTTGACCAAGTTACGATGTCTTTTGGTGAGGTCATCATGTGACTTTACGCCCCGTGACGTCACAGTGACATCATGATGACTTCATAAATTCTGGCGAATGTGACGTCGTCGTGGCGTCATATGGTGACGTCATCAAGTGACGATGATCTTTTGCATCACTCATCTTCGACGCCACGGTACACTGACGCCAACGGTCCAATTACGCGTTTGATGAGGCATTTAAGGCTCTCGCCTTAAAAAAGCTTATGAAATTGGGGGACCGCCAAATCTAACAATGACGCGCGGGTAAGTGAAGACGTGACCATACTTATCGCTAGAGTGCAGCAAAACACTGCTACATGAACCATTGTCAGTTAGCGTTCTCACCTAGCCTAAAATCACTATTTTGTTTCTTGCGTCAGAAAAAAACAACAGTGTTGCTTTAAATCAAGTCCATATGAAACTGTTCTCATCAGAAAGAGGCAGACAAGTGCGCTTCACTAGTAAGGAAAGCCGAGCTAGTTGGTACGAATGCATTGTGGAATGGCTCAAAAAGCACACAGGGACACAGGCAAGAGAGACGAAACAGGCGCTCCTAGAAATGAACTGCAGTAGTAAGGAAAGCCGAGCTAATTGGTACGAATTTCTGTGTCCCTGCGTGTTTTTTGCGCTATTTCACAAGTGCGCTTCGCTTCATCAGTTTGAGCTCTTGAAATCGTTCTTCCTACGGCTTCTATACGCCTCTTATGGCGCGTACGCATGATTGTGCGCCAGCCGCAAATCCCACCAGTTGCAAACTGCATCGATCACGACATCACGCTCGCTGCATGGCCAAGTCGTAACCCGGTGACCGGCTTTAAGAACAATGAAACTACGCGCGGTAGCCAGAAGCATAGAAGCAAGGAGAAAGACGGCGGGAGAATGGTATACATGTGCCTCGGAGATGTTGCGCGCACGCTGTAAGCCATTTGTCTGTGGCTTCGACTTCCTTTTTTTGTATTTTATTGTACGTGGAGACCCAGCGCAACGGTATACGTTTGCCCCAGCATAAAGGCGTTCTCGCGGGAGGCATACAGAGTGCAAAAACCAGCGCAAAACTACCACGCTTCAAGAAAGATTACGTACGCATTGCAGAGGCCGTGTCATTTCGTGACAAGTGAGTTTGGTTAACGTCGTGAAACTTTGGCAAAAGAAAGAGGAACGCTCCATCGTGCGAAATAATATGGGCGTCTACTTGTATACCGCACCATTTGTTGCTTGGTCATATGCGTTCGATGGCCTCTCGTGACTAGTCAATCAATTGCGCACTACAAAGTAGTACAAGACAAAGTTGCATATGCCTCCATTTAATTCAAATCTTTACGCTGCGTGGCGGCGTTCTGCTTATTTGATGGCGTTTCTCAGTTCACTTATTGAATCCCAGCTGTGGCGGCCGCATTTTAATGGGGGTGCAATGAAAAAAGGTTGTTGTGTACATCTTGTTTTATGCGAACTAAGAGAATCCACACGTGGCCAAATTTAATACGTAGTCCCCCGCTATCGGAATGGCACTGCGATTGTACATCCCATAAGCATTATTAATAAAGCTCAGTTAACAGATAAGAATTTCAAACACAAGTGACTAGTTCCACCATCTTTTTCATTCAACCTGCTCTAACCACAGTGTGCGTGCGTGCATGCGTGCGTGCGAGTGTGTGTGTGCGTGTAACTGTAATCGCAATGCTTTCTAACCACAGCACAATTTTGAAAGCGCCGTCCTCTATGTTGTGAAAGATTTGAGTAAGTTACAGCACTCTTTAGGACCGCACAAGGCGTTATGCAAGCAATCGCAAGACGTGGTGACTCTTCAAACACGCACTTCAAGGAACGAATACGCACTTACGAATCTTTTCCTCATGAAGCAGCAACCCGCCTGTGCCGCTTTAGAATACAGAGCGAGACACAAACTTTCCAGGGACGCAGTAAAAGCGCCCCGAATAACTTCGTTACGTTGCAGAAAGAGGACTGGCTCCGTGGAAAGCTTCGCACAAAAGCAATAAATCATGAATTTATAGCGACCGTTAGGGGCCGGCATTACAGCCTTTCTTCGTGGATACAGCGTCCATAAGAAAATGCAGGGACACCCGGAAATAAGGTCTTTCGAAAGCTGCAGATTCGCGAACAAGCGAGCTTATGAGGACAGCGCCTACAGCTGTCGTCAGACAGGCTGTGAATTTGTAAACGCAGAGTTGGTGCCCGGCCCGTTTTACAGCCTTGAAAGAAACATTTACGGCCGTCGCCGCCGCTGAAAATGTTTGCTCCACGCTGGACGTTAAACACTGCAACGTTTCTTTTCGTTTTCGTATTTTCGTAGATAGAAAGAATACGCATGCACTGCAGTGGAAACGTAAACGCTCGAGAAGATACACTAAAAGAAATCTGCCGCACCACAGGCTTCTCAACATTCAAGTGGAACTGAATCCAAGATCTCAGTTTTGAAACCAAACGCGTGTAACCATGTTTCTCATGTTTCCTAGTGTCTCAGCGCTGTTGGTCTGCAATAACTTAAATAATTACTTAGCTGTAGTTCCTCAGGAATTATAGATAACGTGTCATGCGTGTTTTGTTTTGTTTCTTACCTCTCGCGTGGTACAAGCCTAGGACAGTTATTACCGTAAAAAACATGGTTGATCCCTACGTCATAGGAATCGGTATAACACGAAAGTGAAAGGTGTCCTCGCATAATTAGTCGACTGTTTACTATACATTGATATACGAGAGCTTGCACAATGTCTATTTGTGTTTGGCAGCTATAGTACTGCTTGATTTAAGCGCACCCACGTTGAAGCCTGGTGACACATCTCCCTTCCGACGACTAATGTCCATGAACATGAATTAAACCTTTGTTGGTAGCTGTAGTAAACATACACGTGGACGCAGCATATGATGAATGCCGCGCAAAGATGGCTTCAACATGCACATAATAAACGCTAACTCGACATGCACACTTTCAAAGCGTGGTCGTTTTAGGAGAGAAACGGCAAGGTATGCGCTCCCTAGTAGTCGGTGCCAGTGCACTCGAAGCTTTAGGCGGCGGAGAAACACCATTAGTCCGTTTGGAAGCGGCCCTACGCTGGCGACGAGGCGTCACACGCTGACGCGAAAGGCGAATCGCGTAATGCGTCGTCACCTCCGCCGCGCTGAGACTACCGAAACACTCGTAGTAGTGATCGTTAGTGTCATGACGCATTACTCGTGGCCTCCTAGGCTGGCTCCGCCAACGCGCCGCTGCTAGCGTTGCTCAGGCCGCTCCATTCGCACGGAGAGAGAGTAATCAGAGAAGGCGGTGTGACAGCCAGAAAAGCCTCGGTGAGCTTCTTCACTGAGCTTGGGCTAAGGTCGCCATCTCGCGGCATGTTAAAGAGTTAACAGAAAGATCACACCACGGCCGGGCTAGAAACGCGGCGGGAAACGCGACGCGCGTCGTGTCTCTCCTCTAGTCTGGCCGTGATTTCTCACGGGGAACGAGGTGTGACAGCCAGGAGAGCGTCGCGGAGCTATTTCATAATATGGATGGATGCTTTGAGCGAGGCTTGGGCTAAAGCCGCCACCTCGCGGTGTAAGGCGCTGACAGAGTTACAATTCCGTGTCCTCCGATATTGGCTCTGGCACTACTTTTGGAAACACGCCGAATGGGTTGGCCGTAGCAACGGTGCAACGGCGCGTTGCCGCAGCTAATCGCGGAGGCCATCTACCACGTTGCCGGACCTTCGTGGTTAACTCTACCGCTCCCAGATGGAGACGCCACTCCGCGAGCCAAAGGCACTGCGAGAGGAAAGTGTGACAGATAAAAGGCGCGTTCGTGTAGCCCCCTGCATGTGCGAACTAGTACATTGCTCACGTGTAAACAGTGAGCAATGTATCATCATCTGGGGCTCTACGTCGGAAAAGACCAGTGTTGTAGCCATTACTGAAATAAAGTAACTAAATACGTTACTCGTTACACTATAAAAAGGAACGCGTTACCGCCCTACGTTAAATCACAAAAAAAAAATGTAACGCGTTACCGTTACCGTTACCGAAAAAAAGTAACGGACGTTACCTCTGTCGTTACTCCGCAATCATAAATTTTAATCAATGTGTCTTTGCTCAAGGAACCCACAATAAGAATTTTTTAAATCTCAAACTTCTGTTTCACTTAAAACTTCTAACCCAAACAACCATTGTACACAAATTGCTGATTTAACGAGAATTATTTGCACAAATGTATCGGATCTTAGCAATTTTATTGTGGCTTAATGTTGCCTGTAGAGTTACATATAAAGTTACATGTAAAGCCATTTTTCTCCAATGTGACAATACACACAACATGAGATTCAATCATCAACGCTATCCGCAAAGAAAGCATCACTGAATTCTCAAGGAATTTACAGTAATTCTGAGGGCGTGCTTCTACTAGCAAAATAGGTGGACAAATTTTGTAGTAGTAAAGAAATGCTTTAATGGCCTAGTCACGGAAAAAAATCTCTGTGCATAAATATTTTTGTTCACTTTAACCTGTGTAATTACCGCAAAAATTGCGAGCGTTTATGTGAGGGCGATCAAGGTCCCTCTCGCAGGTCCCTCTCGCTCAAGGTCCCCCTCGCGTCCCTCGCAGTCTTTTTCAGGGTTTTGTTCCTGCCATCGGGTCCCGCCTATTCTCCATGATGTGCAGAATTCCGCTGACGCAGACTCTTGATCGGCAGCGCACCTGCAGACCGGTTGACGTTAACGACTATCGCCTGGACGGGCCAGGCGATAGTCAAAAAGCCGCTTATAGTAATTGGCCTCTATGTCGACGACGCGGGACTTGTTAAATTCGATGCTGTGGTCGTTCACCACGCTGTACTCAGCGAGTGTGCTCATTTGTCACTTGAGCTTGAGAACATCGTTTTTATGTTGTCGCAGCCTCTCGGGGAAGTTCTTTGTTTCTCCCCCGTACGAAGCGTGACGATCAGCACATGGTATGGAGTAAACCAATCCTAGCGCTTTCTCTTCGGGTGGCATGTCTTTTGGGCACGAAAAGGCGCAGGTTCCAGCAATCCACCTGCTACAATTCACTTCCACGAAAAGTATGTCCGTACAGTTTCTCATGGCGGATTCCGCGGCTTTCTTCAAGCTTTGTGTGGCGATGGCCCAACACAGGTAGATGGCCTCCTCACAGGGAATGGGCGCGTCTTGGTTCCCGCAATTTCCACAAACAAAAGCGATTCCGCCCGCGCTTTCTTTGTTAATGAATGCCAGGCCGATAGCAGTCCGACGCTGCGATAAAAGAATTCATCGGGGCGAGCTCTGAAAAAATGGCACCTACAGGATGAAAAAGTAACTAGTAACATGACACCACACGTTACCGAAAAATGTTAACGTAAGTACGTTACCCGTTACAGTTCCGAAATTGTAACGTGTACGTTACTAGGCTACCAAAAAAGTAATGCGCTGCGGGTAAGGCCGTTACTTGTAACGCGTTGCCGCCAACACTGGAAAGGACTAAGCGAACAAGTCTCCTCAGGCTCAGATAACCCTAACCCATCAAGGAGGGTTAGGGTTATCTCATATTTATCTGAGACAGCTGGTTAATCGCTTTATGTTTTAGCACGAAAGTGTTTTATGCCGGGGTCCACCACGGCTCCGCTGACGTATTTCCGTCACGGATATGACGTTGTACAATATACACTAACAGATTTCAAAGAAAAAAAACTAGAAGAAAAAAGTTCCGTCGTCGGGAGTCGAACCTACGACCCCTACTCCGCAGTGCGCGGCGCGAACCGACTCGGCTCCAGACGGCACGTTCTTCAGCATACTAACGGCGAGCTGTTTATATACAACATTTACCGTTGGCGGCACTCAGATATCGGTGGCGCTTCCGCGTGTCTTTGTTATCACCAGCGAGATGGTGCGAAGGGCTCGAAGGGCGCGCTGTAAAGGTCGTCGCCCCGCGCGTTGCGATGCGCGTGCGCCTCCACAGGGCGTAGTCTCTCGTGCGCGCGCGTTCATCTCTTGATGGGGGGCGGTTTGTACGTCTTGTGCTCTCACCGCAAGCTCGAGTTGAAGTTACAGAAGAGCACGAAGGTCACTTCGCTCACTGCAGCGGCCGCTTTTGCGAAAGGAGCGCGCTGCTCACACACAAATAAGTTACAACTGTCACAGTTCACGCTCATCCTGTGTATACTTGTGCGTTCGTTTCGTGCGTCCTTCTTTGTGTTTGATCAGCGCGCTTTAAACATCGAGCTGTGACAGTTGTTACTTCTCTCTCATCCTGCGCATGTTCTTTGCGTGCGTCCTTTCTGCCCGTGCAGCGCGTTGCGAGTTTCGAGCTGCTTGCCGTTCTTCGCGTGACATTAAGATTTGTTGCTTAAGCATTCTTTCCTTCGCCCTTATGCCGAAACAATGCACAACAAGCGCTCACCTACGTCTGTGAACACGCGTTTCACTTTAGTGTTATACCGATTCCTATGACAGAGGGGTAAGCCATGTTTTTTTTTTTTCAATGCCACTGGCCCGTTCTTACAAATTGTGTGCCGTGTCAGGTCGGCTATATTTCTGCCAAACTTAGTTGTTGCATTCCAGGCAGCGTTTCTGGACGCGTGAGAGAAGTATACTTATCGTGTCGTGTATCGCAAGCTGATTTCTGACTTGAATACCTTTGTTATGTGTCCCGCAAGAAACTCTATAGGGACTTGTATGACCTGTTTCTTCCTTTCCCCGTATCTAACCCAGTACAATACTCGCCCAGGACAAAACGTTCTCAAAATAGTCAAAACAATGGTTGCTAGAGGGGATATTAAAGTTTTGTTCTTCGAATTGCACACTAACACACTGGAAGTAAAGACATATTTGGAGGAAAAAGGAACGTTCATACTCTGGGGCAACCATTGTTTCTTTCGCAGAAAACCTGAAACAATTGAACATGTATTTCCAGATTGTTGGGGAGAGTATTTCTTTTGGGACATTCTTCAACGCGCTTTGAAAAAAGACTTTCCCATAGACAGTTAAGGCATTAGATTTCTACCGATTGACAATGAAGAAGTCATGCCTTTTGATATGATAATGCATCTGGGTCTTCGTAGTGTTTGGTTGTCGGGAATGGCAGTGCGTCATGCAGATATAGACGCAAGGCTAATAAGGAGTTATTTCCGCGAATTTATTAGTCGAACAATACGGGTGTATAAACTACAAGAACCGAAACCGCACTCGATTCCTAGGTTAGAGAGATTGCTGCACATGCCTGAATTGTGACTGCCTATCCTGACAGCCTATGATTGGCTAGTATGTCTGTGTCTTATGTGTTTGTTTGAATTGAATAAAGTCAATAAATAAAGGCCACAATTTTTTTATAATAATCTTTGGGGTTCTACGTACCAAAACCACGATATGATTAGGAGAGACGCCGTAGTGGAGGACTCCGGAAATTTTGACCACCTGGGGTTCTTTAATATGCACCTAAATTTAAACACACGGGCTTCTAGCCTTTTGCCTCCGTCGATATGCGGCCGCTTTCTTAGACAGGAAAGAAAAGGGGATGTCGAGAATTTAAGGGCGAGGAGGTTCTTGCATGCATGCACCGTAGCCGACTCGGAAGGAGTTTCTTGCGGTCTGATGATCCTTTCCAAGCCGTAAGCGTTGCCCCGATGACCTTTCACCGCGTCTCCTTGACGGCCTCCACTGGCCTTTCGTTCACGGCCTAAGGTGCCAAGCGGCTTGTCGACGTTACAGCACTGACCTCGTGTGGCCCCTGACCTTCGAAGCGAGGCATTTCAAACCTGTCTCGACCGAGAAACAGGGCTTCATTCTTTGGCTGTGCTCATATAACCACTTCCAACCTGTCGCTGCATAGACAATACACTGCAATGCAGTGCAGGATGATAGCCCTCCGCGTGCCGCTTCTGATGGAGCGGTGACGTTGATTGTCCATTGATGGACGCTCGCAACGAACAGATGGCCATGTAGCCTTTGAGAACGTGGAGGACGCTTGAGAAGCATGAAGCGAGAGCGATGTGTACCCTATGATTCTGTCGTCGCATCTGCGTTCCAAGCACAGTGGTTTCAACCCGTTCGTCCACATGGCTACCGTGACGCGTTAGCGAGCGTGACGCCTCAAGAAAAGGGCCACCGTTTCGTGTCTGCTTCGTGACTCTTGCACCAGCCGTGCATGACTGCGACGCTAATGCTGTCTGAGACGGTTCACTGCAAAAGCAGCGCGTGTTGCTGTGGGGTGCAAAGCGGAATCCACAATACAAACAGAATAGAAGACGTTATGTCATGAGTATTAATTATGTAGGCAATAAGTACCTACGTAAAATATGAGCAGGCTGAAAGCTACAGAAAACGGCATCGCGATTCCTAAATGGGGCAGCGCTGAGAGAAGATAAAACAGTTGAATTCACCATTCCAGTAAAGTACCGGAAATGGCATCGAAGTTTATTTGCCATAGCCTTGTCATCCTTTCTGTCCTCGCTCGGTAGTTTATTATAGCGAGAGCGTGCTTCGACGCGCTTTCGGCGGCCGCCTACCGGCTCAGGCAACGAGCCTGCATCGCCCGAGGGCTACGCTGCTTGGTGGTTGCGTGCTCAACCATTCGAATACGTCGTCACTTTCTCCGGCGGTCGCCTCCCACGGCGTCATGGTTAGACGAAGCAAAACGAACGCCGATCGATCATTTCGCCGAACTGCAACTCCGATGGATTTCCCGCTGAGCTGTTTCGCGGCACGCACGCAACCGGCTGGGCCGAGAGAACAAGATGGCAGTAAAGAAAATGCAGAAGACAAGTTTTCGAAGGAGTTTCACGCCCATCCGTTGTCCTCTAGTTGGGAACAGCGGATGGGCGGACAACGTACTGATGCAGAACAACACGCAACTTCATATACGGGACGAGATGAACTGTCTCTGCTGTATAAAACGATGTTTCAGCTTAATAAGTTACTAAAAAATTGGCCATCTGACAATTCCTATTGCTTCTGGACATGCTATGCTTTTCATCCGATATTGTTGTTCTTTTTGCGTGGCTGTATTGTTATCTATATTAAATGACTTGTGGCTCTAGATTTTGCCACGCAAAGTCTTTGAAGGCCTTGAGACCTTGGCTGGCCTTTAATTTGGAACGTAGTGTTAACTCGAAATGTATGTATGTATGTATGTATGTATGTATGTATGTATGTATGTATGTATGTATGTATGTATGTATGTATGTATGTATGTATGTATGTATGTATGTATGTGCTAAAACGCGTAGTTGACGACGCCCCATGATACAAAGCTAAAAAATAACGCACAAGAATCAACAAGATAACAAGGAAACCAAGCGAGAAAAACAAAGAAAAATAAACCTGCGCATGTGTTTGTGGAAAGTTGTAGTGCGAATAATGTGTGATATCAACTTGCTTCTGATATCATCGCGTACAGGAGCGGCCAAAATATATCGGGACATGTGATCCGAGGTTAAAAATATATGTTCTAAACATGGGTACACTGCTTTGAGGTAGCCATGTGCTAGATTATTAGTGCATATTGTCACGTGGTCGTGACGTTAACGAAGACAGCAGTCGGCGTTTGCAGGATGAAACTGTTTATTTGGCCGAACATGTGGCCGGAAAATGAGAACTAGAACTACAGCAATACACGCTGTACAATGATAGCGGCGAACAGGGCGTCGTCCGTCGATCAACTGACAAGCGGTCACGCGCGTCGGCTTTTATACAGGCGCTATCCCTCCCTCCCTATCCCATCCCTCTCTTTCTAACTTTTCTGTCTCCCCTTACCCCTTCCCCAGTGCAGGGTAGCAAACCAGATATGTTTTCTGGTTAACCTCCCTGCCTTTCCGCATTACATTTTTCTCTCTCTCTTTTTTTCCAGCAATATCGCTGGTGGCGGCGTTATCTCTAGACAAAGCTGGAACATTCGCGTGCGGGGCGCAATCTTAACAAACCGATCTACTACAATCGCGACGCTTCTAGAACACTACTTCGCGGACAGCGTCGAGCGTTGATAACCGTCCCTGCCGGTCAAACCCGAATACATCAAAACAAGACAAGAAGTGGGCGTGGCATTGCCTCCCTCTGAAAAGCATCGTCCCGATGCTTGTGAAAGAACATAGAAGAGAGAGAAACAAAACAAGTGTTTCACAAATAAATTACAATAACAAAGGAAAAAAAATAGAGTCCTCAGGCTCGCTAACGCGCAAAAAACGGCTTAAGGCGCACGACATGGACGACTTCAGGTCGCGCACGGCGCTGCTGAGAGTTCGTAATGCCGTCAGGGACAACCTCATAGTCGAGTGCGCCGAGGCGTCGAAGTACCCTGTACGGTCCGAAGTATCGTCGAAGAAGCTTCTCACTAAGTCCTCGTCGGCGTATTGGCGTCCATACCCATACACGGTCACCGGGTTGGTATTCCATGTGGCGTCGGCGAAGGTTGTAGCGGCGGCTGTCAGTCGTCTGCTGGTTCTTGATCCGTAAGCGGGCGAGCTGTCGTGCTTCTTCGGCGCGCTGTAGGTAGGTGGTCACGTCGATGTTTTCCTCGTCGGTCACGTTTGGTAGCATGGCGTCGAGCGTCGTTGCCGGGCTCCGTCCGTAGACCAACTTGTATGGCGTCATCTGCGTCGTTTCCTGTACGGCCGTGTTGTACGCGAAGGTCACGTACGGAAGGATGGCGTCCCACGTCTTGTGTTCGACGTCGACGTACATGGCCAGCATGTCGGCGATGGTCTTATTTAGACGCTCGGTGAGGCCGTTGGTCTGTGGGTGGTACGCGGTGGTGCGGCGGTGGCTTGTGTGGCTGTATTCCAAGATCGCCTGAGTCAGGTCAGCCGTGAACGCCGTACCTCTGTCGGTGATGAGAACCTCTGGGGCGCCGTGTCGAAGGACGATGTTCTCAACGAAGAACTTGGCTACCTCAGCGGCACTGCCTTTGGGCAGGGCTTTTGTTTCGGCGTAGCGGGTGAGGTAGTCGGTAGCCACGACGATCCATTTATTTCCGCAAGTCGACGTTGGGAACGGCCCCAGGAGGTCCATCCCGATCTGCTGGAATGGTCGCCGAGGAGGCTCGATCGGCTGAAGGAAGCCTGCTGGTCTTGTGGGCGGTGTCTTCCGTCGCTGACAGTCTCGGCACGTCCTTACGTAGCGAGTGACGTCGGCGGCAAGGCGCGGCCAGTAGTACTTTTCTTGTACTCGTGCGAGCGTTCGGGAAAGTCCGAGGTGACCAGCCGTTGGGTCGTCGTGCAGGGCATGCAAAATTTCTGGTCGCAGTCCCGAAGGTACAACGATAAGGTAGCTGGCTCGGGCCGGAGTGAAGTTCTTCTTTACGAGGACGTTGTTTTTCATGCAAAATGATGCCAATCCTCGCCTGAATACTTTTGGGACAACGATGGTCCTGCCCTCCAGGTATTCCACTAGACCCTTCAGTTCCGGGTCGGCTCGCTGTCGTTCGGCGAAGTCTTCGGTACTTATGGCTCCCAAGAAGCTGTCATCATCCTGGTCGTCGGGCGTTGGTGGGTCGACGGGGGCACGAGACAAGCAGTCGGCGTCGGAGTGTTTCCTTCCGGACTTGTACACGACAGTAACGTCAAATTCTTGAAGTCTTAGACTCCACCGTGCGAGGCGACCTGAAGGGTCCTTCAAGTTAGCTAGCCAACACAAGGCGTGATGGTCGCTCACAACTTTGAAGGGCCTGCCGTAGAGGTAGGGGCGAAACTTTGACGTAGCCCAGATGATGGCGAGGCACTCCTTTTCTGTTGTGGAATAGTTCACCTCTGCTTTAGACAGCGACCGGCTAGCATAACTGATAACCCTTTCCAGTCCGCCCGTCCGCTGCACAAGGACGGCGCCGAGTCCTATGCTGCTTGCATCGGTGTGAATCTCCGTATCGGCGTATTCGTCGAAATGCGCAAGTATCGGAGGTGTCTGCAGGCGTCGTTTCAGTTCATGAAATGCGTCGACTTGCGCTGTTTGCCACCTGAATTCGACGTCGGTCTTCGTGAGCTGCGTTAGTGGCTCGGCGATACGTGAAAAGTCTTTGACAAAGCGTCTGTAATAGGCGCACAAGCCGAGAAATCGGCGCACGGCCTTCTTGTCGGTGGGTGGCGGGAAAGCGGCGATGGCAGCTGTTTTCTGCGGGTCTGGGAGCACTCCAGTCTTGCTGATCACGTGACCCAAAAACAAGAGCTCCTCGTACGCGAAGCGGCACTTTTCTGGCTTCAGGGTGAGCCCGGAGTTCTTGATTGCTTGAAGTACGGATTGAAGTCGCTGGAGGTGTTCGTCGAAGTTCGAGGAATACACAACGACGTCGTCCAAGTAAACAAGGCAAGTCTGCCACTTCAAGCCAGCTAATACAGTATCCATGACTCGTTGGAAAGTCGCAGGTGCCGAGCAAAGACCGAAAGGCATGACCTTGAACTCGAACAGGCCGTCCGGTGTTATAAAGGCGGTCTTTTCTCGGTCTCTCTCGTCGACTTCAATTTGCCAGTAGCCGGTCTTGAGGTCCATCGACGAAAAGTAATTCGCGTTGTGGAGTCGATCCAGGGTGTCGTCTATCCGTGGGAGAGGGTACACGTCCTTCTTTGTGATTTTGTTCAGGCGACGATAATCGACGCAGAAACGTAGGGTCCCATCCTTCTTCTTCACTAACACCACGGGAGACGCCCACGGGCTGTTGGACGGCTGGATGATGTCGTCGTGTAGCATTTCATCGACTTGTTTCTTAACGGCCTCCCGTTCCCGCGTCGAAACCCGGTAGGGACTCTGACGGAGTGGTCGAGCATTTTCTTCTGTTATGATGCGGTGCTTAGCAAGGGGCGTTTGTCGGACCCGCGATGACGACGAGAAACAGTCCCTGTATTCCTGCAGAAGGCGTCGAAGCTGTTGCTGTTGGCGAGCGGGAAGACTTGGGTTTACGTCGAAGGGTGGCTCAGGGATCGTCGTCGTAGCTTCGTCAGAATCCGAAAATGCAAACGCATCGCTGACGGCCGAGATTTCTTCGATGTATGCAATCGTCGTGCCCCTGCTCAGGTGTCTGTATTCCTGGCTGAAGTTCGTTAGCATCACGGTTCCTTTTCCTTCATGCAACCGAGCAATGCCCCTTGCGACGCAAATGTCACGATCTAGCAGCAAACGCTGATCGCTCTCGATGACACCTTCGATGTCTTCAGCTTTTTCGGTGCCGACGGAAATAATGACGCTGGAACGCGGCGGAATGGTCACCTGCTCTTCTATCACATTCAATGCATGGTTCCCTGGCGTCACGCGGGGCGGGAGCGCTTTATCTGAGGTTAGTGTTATCGACTCGGACCTCAGGTCGATGACGGCGCCGTGTTCACTTAGGAAGTCCATTCCAAGTATTGCATGCCTGGAGCAGTTTTGTAGGATTACAAAGCTCGCAGGATAAGTCCGGTTATTGATGGTGACTCTCGCCGTGCAGACACCAATCGGCGTTATCAGATGGCCTCCAGCGGTGCGGATTTCGGGGCCTTCCCAAGCGGTCTTAACCTTCTTCAGCTTCGCGGCGAACGGTCCACTGATGACAGAATAGTCGGCTCCGGTGTCGACGAGAGCTGTGACGTTGTGGCAGTCGATAAGGACGTCGAGGTCGCTAGTTCGTCGTCTTGCATTGCAGTTAGGTCGTGGCGTCGGGTCACGGCTACGTCGGTTTGTTCCGCTGCTTCCCCGTTGCGTTGTCAGGTCCACTTCGGTCCGCGAGGCTTCGTCGTCAGGGCTCTGTCTGGTTCGCGTCGGGTCTTCAAGGTTTCGTCGTGGCGTCGTCGTCGGCGGCGGAGGATCTTCGATGTTTCGTCGTACAGCAACCGCACCTCCATCGGTTGCTGCCCTTAGTTTTCCGGATACGGGCTAGGCGACCGGCCCCGGAACGGGCCAGTGTACTGGCGGCGTTGGGGAGAGGCGTTGCGGCCTGGCGACGGCGATCGGGAAGGTCCTCGGGGGGTCCAATGCGCTCCTGCCAGATAGTCGGCGATGTCACGTGGTCGTTCACCCTGCTGTGGACGCGGCGCGTCGATGGCGAACCCACGCAGTCCCATCCGTCGATACTGGCAGCGGCGGTAGGTGTGGCCAGCTTCTCCGCAGTGGTAGCAGAGTGGACGATGGTCGGGGGCGCGCCAAACGTCGGTCTTCCTCGGCGTGTATCGCTGGCCGGTTGGCGGGCGGTATGGCGTCGGTGGTGGCGGCGGTGGTGCCTGGCGGCGGAACTGCTGGGGCGGCGCGGCGTCATGACGCGGGCGAGGAGGGGGGGCGTTGTGTCGGGCTGCAGCAGCATAACTCATTGCTTGAAGCTGCGGCGGTGCCGGCTGAGGAACACCCAGTGACTCTTTGATTTCCTCGCGGACAATGTCTGCGATGGAATCCACTTGAGGCTGCGGCGAAGGTAACAGCTTGCGCAACTCCTCCCGCACGATCGCTCGGATGGTTTCGCGCAAGTCGTCGGTGGCTAGTGAGTGTACTTCGGAATAGGTTGCAGACAGCGGAGAGCGGTTGTACTGTTTCGTCCGCATGTCCAATGTCTTTTCAATAGTCGTAGCCTCGGTGAGGAATTCGGCGACCGTCGTGGGCGGGTTGCGGACAAGTCCCGCGAAAAGTTCTTGTTTGACACCCCGCATGAGCAGGCGAACTTTTTTGTCTTCCGCCATCGCAGCGTCGGCCTGACGGAAAAGTCGAGTCATCTCTTCCGTGAAGATGGTGACGTTTTCGTTTGGCAGCTGCACCCGGGTCTCCAGCAAAGAAGCGGCTCTTTCCCTGCGGACGACGCTTGTGAACGTGTGCAGGAATGCGCTGCGGAAAAGATCCCAGGTCTGCATCGAGGACTCCCGATTCTCAAACCAGGTTCTGGCCGCGTCTTCGAGGTAAAAGTACACGTGACGCAGCTTGTCTTCATTGGTCCAGTTGTTAAAGGCGGCGACACGGTCGTATGTTTCAAGCCAGGTCTCCGGGTCTTCAAACGACGACCCGCGGAAGGTTGGCGGCTCCTTGGGATGCCGAAGAAGGATCGGAGCAGGCTGCACGGGGTCGGTCATCGTCGCTGCGGTGGGTGTTGGGACCTGGGGCTGCCTGGTTTTTTCGGGAAGGAGCCCGTGCTCTGGCTGCAGTCCCTTCTGCCTGCGGCTTGTTCGACGATCCGGGTTCTCCTTGCCGTCGTCCTCGTCGCGGCTTGGGCTTGGGTCAGCGCTTCGCGGGGGCGTCCGGATCATGGAAGAAGCAGCACCTCCACCAGATGTCACGTGGTCGTGACGTTAACGAAGACAGCAGTCGGCGTTTGCAGGATGAAACTGTTTATTTGGCCGAACTTGTGGCCGGAAAATGAGAACTAGAACTACAGCAATACACGCTGTACAATGATAGCGGCGAACAGGGCGTCGTCCGTCGATCAACTGACAAGCGGTCACGCGCGTCGGCTTTTATACAGGCGCTATCGAACTTTCCAGCAATATCGCTGGTGGCGGCGTTATCTCTAGACAAAGCTGGAACATTCGCGTGCGGGGCGCAATCTTAACAAACCGATCTACTACAATCGCGACGCTTCTAGAACACTACTTCGCGGACAGCGTCGAGCGTTGATAACCGTCCCTGCCGGTCAAACCCGAATACATCAAAACAAGACAAGAAGTGGGCGTGGCAATATGACCAATATTCTATTGTACTGTATTAGTGCCTGTAAACTGTATCAGGGAATATTGTCTACTTTCTTTTGTATCTCGGCATAAACTTTGACCCCGCAAGTATAATTTTCATCCGTTATCGAACCAACGCCCCGAAGAAGAAACGGAAGTTTTTATTGTGGCTGCATGACGGGGCTTTTAAGATGTTTTCACTGTCATAACATTGTAATGCGTCATAATTATGTTGGAGGCTGTCGTGGTGGCATAAGGTTCATCCTCGTAACCTCGGCTTGAAATGGGCGTGTTTTTTCTTCACGCCGCTTTATGCGTGTACGTAGCAAGTGACCGTAATTCACGATGAGCAGAACGCTTAAATTGTTGTGGCTCCGCACCTCAGCTTTAAAGCTGCAGTATTCTTCTTAGTATAGGACACTTCTCACATGTTGCGTCAGTGTGGCAAGTTTCTACTCAATATATTTATTTTTTGCTTGTTTTTTTTCTTACCCTGAGAACTACTACTGCCACCATGGCCTCCGCGCTCAGCGTAGCAGTACTAGAGGACAAAGAAGACGATGGAAGTCTGCGGAACTGTGTCGCCTTGCACATTACTCCCATGGGCGACTGTACCGTGCGCCTTCAGATTGTCACGATATGAGTCGCGAGCTACTTATGTTATCGCCTGTCAATACAATCTGCTCTTACCACCGTCACGACTTCCTAAATCCGCGACCAGCAGCTACTAGCCTGCACTTTGTCTGTGGTAATAGCTTTATTCTAAGACGCACCCAAAATAAAAGCGCTACTGCTTCGCCTACTGCTTTGCCTCATTATTTCTGCAAGGCAGCCAACGTCAAAATGATGTCTTTCTGATCAGCGTACAGAATTTAAAAAATGCGACGTCAGCAATTTTTACGTTTGCTTCTACAAACTTCGAAACTTAGCCAGTACGCATGCTACCACGTATTCGTGATCGACGGCTTCTCCTGTTAGACGAAGCCTTCAGCGAATTCCCCTGAGAACGCTTCGACAGAGCCTCAGAGTTAGTTTCGGGGGCTCGAATATCGTGCTTGGGAACTTGCGTGCAGCGTTGATAATCAGGAGCCCATACGCTGTATTCTGCCTGCATCTTTTTACACAAGTTATTTTGCGACTACGTTGAAAACTAGGCGCGTTCGTTCGTGTCTTCGCTGTCACTTCCAACTGGTATCGCCGACGTACGCGAAAGCGCTGATGGGTCTGGCGTTCATACGGTACGTGAACGCATGGAGCATTTTATATAAGACCTTACGAAAATAACGTGATGAACTGGATCTCAGTAAACGATCATATACAAGAAATTATGACCATCTTTTTGCTATTTCGAGGCTTAGGTTTATTGCTATTTCGTTATTCGCCACCACCTTACACTTACACGTTCGCTTTTTTCATCATGAGCCCCTATACCTCTGAAATATATTTAGATGTCTTTTAATATCGCCACGCAACGAAAGGTTGCGAATTGACGAAAGCAATATGCCTTTTTTCACGACCACGATCATCTAACTTTGTGGCACAGCATCGCAGAAAGCCGCGAGGGAAACATGAAGGTGACGGTAAGAAACTGAAGGTGACGGTAAGTACATCTTGGCCACCAATGTTTATCGCGACAAGATGAAAAAAATCACGCCATATCGACGGAATGAATGATGATAAGTGGGCGAAGCTCGAGAGGGGGAGATCATCGGTAAAACCGTAACCCGCCCGTGAAAGCTCGCCCATTACATCATTAAGAAAGACGTGAGACTGTGTGCGTATATACAAATCAACTTTTATTTTGTTCTTTTATTTTGTTCGTCTACTGTCTACAGCCACCTGCTCCATCCGGTGACTCGCTGCGAAAGAGGAAGCGCGTCAAGAGCAATTGCCTTTTATTGCGTCAGTCACGTGCGAGCGGCGTCATCATGACGTCACTCACACTAGCGCCACCTGCTGAGTGAGTCATACAACTAGGTGGTTACGAACCGGTCACAGAGGAAGGACAGACCCACGACGTAGTAAAGAAGAAAGAACACCACACAGGCGAACACGCACGAGAGTGTCACTCGTAAACGTCGTCTTCTTCTTCTACTGCATACCAGAACGCGCGCGGACAGTAAAGAAGAAAGAATGCCACACAGGCGAACACGCACGAGAGTCACTCGTCAACGTCGTCTCCTTCTGCTGCTGCATACCAGAACTGCATACTAGCTCGTGAGAAGCGCGCGTTCTGGTATGCAGTAGAAGAAGATAACGTTGTCGAGTGGTTACAAACCGGTCACAGAGGAAGGACAGACCCACAGTTTAAGGAGCTTCGCCCCTAAAAGTCAGAAAAAGGACATCGGCTTCATCTGCACACTGACAATCCATACGTTGAAAAGTTTAAAACATCGACAGCATGCTGCGAACCAGTGTCATTACGCTACTGTATGCATCTAACAGAACGCATTCTTTCTGTTCACCCGCACCCTTTAGACATGGCGTGATACAACTAGGCCTTCTGTAACCGCTCACATATTGCAGTACCGCACGCAACTATAGTTAGTTACGCTTAGCGAGCCGTTTTCCCCTGTGGCGCAAACGACCGCCTTGAGGTAGCGGAAAGTGGATTACAGACGCCCCGGCGAGGCGGGACACTCCGATCCAATTTGCGCGCTCAATTTTGCAAACGGCTTCGCCGAGCGTATCTAGAGCAAAAAAATAAAAAATACAGAGCGGAACTCTTCTTTTTCTGTTGCGTATTCCACGTGTACTTATCTATGAGCACAACACCAGCAGGGAGCACAACTTTCACTTTTAAACCACACACGCTCTTAGCACGAAATGGTCTCAGTTGAAGGAGCGAGTGGCAATCTTTCACCTAGGAGTCTGCCCCAAATATTCCGAGTATGGTGTCGTACTAAAGTCTGATATTTAGATTTTTTAAGCTTCGTTGTAGCGCAGCAAATGACACGGGCACCAGAAAGAAACGTACGACGACACGCAGCGCTAACTTGCAACTTGCATGTTGTACGTCGTACGTTTCTTTCTGGTGTCAATGTTCTTTGCCGCGCTACAACGAAGTTTAAGAAATGACTGACTGCCAACAGGCCCACGTATCCGTCCTTATTAAAAAGTCGGGGGTTTAGCTACTATCAGTGGCGTTGACAGTGTACCAACTCCAGGGTGAGTATTCACAAAAACGTCTTACGCTAAAAATTTTGGTAAGAGAATATAATATCACAGCCAATCACGAAGCGGAACGTATCATTAGCGAAGCCGGCTGACTAATAGGGAAACGCACTTGCGAATGAGAAGTTTCGTGAATTCAGCCCCTGGTCTCCAAGCACGCATCTGCAAATGCTCTTGGTGGAGCCTTTTGTGTCACGAGCACAAACGCAGCGTCACTGGTGAAAATTCAGCGACAGCCTAAGAGTGTAGCAGAAAGTACACGACTCAGCAACTCAAATAACTTTGATATGGATGCGCCAGTAAATTCCATCCGCCTATTTCCGTTCTTCCGTCATGGCAAAGGAGAACTTTGTTCAATATTTCTCGCCGTATGTCGGCATATACCGGGTGTTTCAAGAAATGTGTCCAAAATCCTCAAAAATCAGGGAAATGCGATATTTGTTCCATGCCTACGCATTTCTGTAGTCGCAGGCATCTTAACATGGCTAAAGACATTCTTCGGGACAGTAATTAAAAAGCTCAATTAAATAACTTTTCTTTTTATTTACTGGAGTTAGACGTTTATTTCAAATGGTAGAATTGACGTCCTTCATGCGTGGAAGCCATTGGAGCTTTGAGATTTCAAAAAAAAGCGGCATCTAGTAATAATTGCGAAGTAATTAAATTTTACGGAATTCAGCGGCGAAACCTAAACTGAAAGGCGGAAGAGCGCAACTGCCATATTCTTCTGAGACGTCTAGAACGAGTGAGCGAGGACGCGAAAACGAGCTCTCACTGCGCCGTCTCTTACAACGAGCATCTCGGGTGCGCGCGCGCCTGGTCGGTAGCCCCGCGCTCGTGGCCGCTGCAGTGACCAAATATTTTCAAAATTAACGTCTTCAGTGCCGGCGACACCTTTTTAGGTACCTGCTGGCCTTTTAATAAAAAGAAATTCAATCCTTTTTCAAAATTGGCTAGCGCGAAAATCGACAAGGACTGAGAAGGAACACTGATGTACAGGACAGGCGCTAGTGTTCATCAGTGTTCCTTCTTAGTCCTTGTCGACTTTCGCGCTAGCCAATTTTGAAGATTATGAACCAAGTAGCCCAACAACGTATACTATTAAAAATTCAATCCTGCCTGCATTTTATACACTTTCTGGGCAAGAAGTCGGAATTGCCCATCCTTGCCAAAGGGTCTCATTGGAGGGGCCGTAACTATTAGTGCAACAACATTATGCAACATGTTTTTAATGATTGTGAAAGCTGATGTGGAGGAGAATAAGTGGACAAAGTTTAAGAAATTTAAAAAATGGGGTTTTTTTTTAATTGTCGTCAGAAGTTTTCATTGTTCGGTGTTTTCTTGAAGTTAGCCCGATCATATCTCTTTACTGAAAAGGTATATAAATACAACATTTGGCAGTTTGGTAGATAAGCATGCGAAGAACGTAATGCAGAATTTTTGTCGCTCTGCTACAAGGCTTTTTTGAGATAAAGACCTTCAAAGTAAAGAAAATTTTGCCGATTGGGCCATTTTTGAGGTTTTTTATAAAAACATCTACACTACACATAAAAACTAAAAATACCTGAGCAGAAGCAAAAACATGCATATATTTAGGTAAATAAATTTCAGCTACCTAACTTTAATATATTTTGTGCAGTTCATAACGAAAGTTGGCCAAAACAGCAGAGCGGATGAGCGCTCCACTCCACCTCTTCGTCATTATTGATTTCCTGTGGTTCGAAAAAATTTTTGGCGGCAAAACAAATTGCGGATCTCTTCTTTCCACTCATCAGGCAATAATATATAAAATTTTCAAATAAATTTGAGAGGTCGACCAGCCATCGTTTGTTCGATCTTACGTGGAATCACCCTGCTATGTCAACCATCCACCGACCTCGTCGTGTGGATTTGCGGGCTGCGCTTGCAATTATAGCACGCACAACGAATATACGTTTACGAACGCGAAAGAAGCACACCTCTGTAATCGTTGTCCTCAACAGTGACGTCATTCTGGTCGTCTGCTTGTTGCGCTCATCGGTGCTTCGGTTTCGGCTTCGCCGTTAAATTTGGTTGAATTTGGTCATTCTGGTCGTCTGCTTGTTGCGCTCATCGGTGCTTCGGTTTGGGCTTCGCCGTTAAGTTTGGTTGAATTTCATTGCGACATAACTACTTGAAGTAGCTCTTCCTATATCTCAAAGCTGCGATGGGTTATTAGCGTGAATAACCTCAATTCTCCTTTCTCAATGTGGCTTTTTTGGGCTAGTTGGTTAGCTGGTACCTTTTGATGCCTTTTGATTCAATTCTCTTCTTGACATAACCGCGTAACTCCACTAATTAAAAAGTTATATTACTCTCCCAAATGACGCCTTTAACCACCTTGAGATGCCTGTCACAGCAGAAAAACCAACTGTGATGGCAGCGAGCAAATATCGCATTTTCCTGATTTTTGAGGATTTTGGACACATTTCTTGAAACACCCTGTATAGCGTGAAGTAACAAATGGTAGGTGCCCTGTTTGTTTTGAGAGTGGTCCTCGCAGTGAATGTTTTGTTTGTCCTCGAGTATAACAGTACTGTAAAAAAGAACATTTCACGCATTTATACTGATAGGCGAGTTGGGCTTGGAAATAGGATTCGTCAGTTTAAGTTGTTCGAATTTCTACATTTTGCTTCAATCTCCTGGTCAAAGGTACGATTATGCATCATTTTAACTCCGCGTAAAGGCATTACGTGTGCCTTCGATATCTTCTCCAGTTTGTCTTGCGCAGACCCTCCTGCCCTCCCCTGTTTTTCTTCCACTCCACTTGTTTTATATACTAGGCAAGAAAAAAATAAGTTCAAGCTTTGCTAAGTGCAGCTGAGTTAAAGTGGATGCATTGTCGGCGCTCTATGCACTGTCCTTAATTCCCTTATCCACATCTAATAGTTAAGAAACGCTTTTTTCAGTGTTTTCCGGGTTTGGGGCTGCTGATGTTTTCAAATGTTTCTCTCATCTGCTTTGTCACGAGTACAAGACAACCAGCTCTCCATGTCCAAGGAAATCTGCTGTAGTAACTGTTGTCTAGCACAGCAGTTGCTAAAGCTCATGGGCATCTTCAGCCTTTTTCCTCTCTCCTCTCTCTCTCTCTCTCTCTCTCAAAATATTTTATATCTTCCTGTTTTCTTCTTCCCGCCTAGCGTAGAGAACCATAGGCTTTCATGGTCAGCATCCAGCCGCTACATGCTAGGCAAGCTTTCCTGCAGTTCTCGCTTTTTTACAGCGAAAGCTGTTATGAGACCGCAACAACAACCGATTTTAGTGGCCTAGTAGTCCGCCGCCGCGCCACCGCCGTTGTCGGTGTCCGTAATAGCTATCACGCCCAATGAGGGAAAAAAAAAATCACAGCATATCCACGGGGTGAATGATGATGAGTGGGGCGAAGCTACGGAGGGAATCATCTGTAAACCGTGAAACTCTTCCGTGAAATGCGCCCAGTACATAATATAAAGAGTGTGAAACATCGTGTATATATTAAACATCAAACTTTTATTGTACTGTTGGTTTACGTGGTCCCTTCATTATCACTTGTGATCGGTGAAATGCAAGGAAGAAGTCCGCTCCCGAGCGAAAGAGCGCCAAGAGCGACCGCATTCCCCGCTCGCCCTGTGCGAATTAAAGGCAAGGCTAGAGGGAAGACAGGACGCGCGTTCCACGACGCGAGGTCGGTAGCATGCCCAACGAAAGCCAACGGAACGCGATCGTGCAAGTGCTCCGGCTTCGCATCGCCTCATGGTTCCATTTAGCGTCCCAAAACCAAACATATTGCTCAAGGTGTGCCTTGCGTTTTTCGTAGAAATAATTTCTTTATCATGTACATTAAGACGAAAAGTTGAAAGCTCACTAGAGTGTATCGCCCGCAAAGTATGTCTTTTAGTGTGATTTAACTCTCGTACGGCAGGGTGCTCGCGCCGTTGCCGGTCCACCTCGCCCGTTGACGATCGGGCGAGGTGGCTACATGCAACTACTACTACTACACTTTAAGAAAAACATCTGGCGTTCTTTCGTTCTGCTTTTACAAAACATCTGGCGTCTTTCGTTGGTTTATTTCATCAATCAACGGCGTTTTGAACAAAATTTTTTATTGTTTAATCACGCACAGGAGAAATCTCACCAGGCACTACCTTGGAGGTAAACAATGGCTGCTAATGGCAATGAGAGACAGAAGTCGGCTTTTAGCTAACACTTACACTTCTACTTCTACTAACGTTTCCTACTGGAACATGCCAATGGCTGCTAATGGGGAATGAGAGACAGAAGAATTCGGCTTTTAGTTAACGCGCACGCTGCGAATTTTTTATTGTTCAACAACGCACAGGAAAAATCTCCCACCGGCACCACCTTGGAGGTCAAAGCGTAAGACTTGTTACTCACTACTACGACCACGACGACTACGAGGGACGAACGGGTGCCGCCTTAAGGAGCTTCGCCCCTAAAAAGCCAGAGTCTCAGCGGCACCTGAACCCAGGCACATTTCGTGGCAGTCCAGTATTCTACCATGGAGCCACGCCGGTGATTGAAACTCCTTCGCAAAGAGACCCTATACAGGCGTCATGTCGTGCAAGGAATCGCGTTAACTACATGTAATATAGCGCGGTAGAAGAGTAGAACTAACCCCAGGCGTCACACAATGCGAATTGCGTAACGAGTGGGTGGTTTAACGCTTCCCACCATTACAAAGGGCTCAGTCGTAATTATTCATCGTCGTCAGCCACAGCATCAACGAAGTGCACATAATATCTTACAGAGGCGTAGTGGGTGCCTTGCTCCTCCGCAACATGATGAATAATGGCATAGTGGGTACTTCCCTACACCGCAAAATTGTGATTATTTATGTCGTAGTGGGTACCTTGTAGCAGTACTCACAGCAGTCGCCCCAAGAGGGTTTACAAGGGGGTCTGAAAGGCCGCTCCTCCAGATATCGCTGTAAATGTGCTGCATTTTCCTCGAAGCCCTGGCGATTTTTTGTTGTTTTTTTTTTCATCTTCGTGCTCTTTTCTTAATTTCTTCTCTTTCGTCTGCCTCTTCTCTTGGTTTTTTTTTTTTTAATGCCAGAGATGCGTTTATTTCCTTATTCAAAACATCGGAAATGATCCTAGCAAGGCGCAGTTTAGTTTACTGCTATTTCATTCCCTCGCACAGTCCTCTTAGAAGGCTCTTTTCCGAGAAAGCGACCGAGCCATTATGTTCTAGGTCTTATTCTCGATCAATCGCATTAGCGCTGAGCTTTCGCAGACACGCGTGCGTTGAGCTTTAAGAGCGCAGAGAGCCTTTCACTCCTGCATCGATGTAAGGGCGTAAAGTCACTTCAAGGACTCACGTTGGATGACGCAGGCCCGTGTTCACTATAAAAAGCGATCTTACACGCTAAAATTTTTCGTAACATCTGGTTTTAATCGTGCTGTCAGACATATTAAAAATCCCGCACGGCCCTTTATGCATTCACCACAGAATTCTCGAAGGCTAAAGCCATGTCCTTTTTTCTTCGAAGTCGATTGTACTGATCCCTCCCCATACGAAAGTTTTTTGCTCCTAACGTCGTTTTTGCACTGCCTCCAAGATCGGAGGCGTTGGAAACTGACGCCACAGTGACGTTATGATGACGTCAGAATGGCGTCACAAATTCGGGCGATCTGTGACGTCATGATGACGCCACATGACAACGCTATCACATGATGATAGCTTTTTCGCAGCATTTCGTGTTCATGCCGACAACGCCTGCGGTCACTTTTCGCGTTTGATGAGGCATCTAAAGCTTTTGCCTTATTAAAGATTGGGACTGGCCGATGGCAAACTGTCCGTATACGAACGGAAACAGTCGTGAATACGTCTTTGCTTGGAACGGCAATAGAAAAGTGGATAGACAGCATGGACATTCATTATATCAGGATATGCAATGAGTGCCTCGTAGCATTCAATTTCCTTGTCTGAGGCATGTTCGATAGCATTACATCCCTTTTAGTACGCCTTTGTTCACAACTCTTGTGATGACAATATTCGCTTCTACTGCATAAGAAATGGCAAAACCGAGCGAGATCTTCTAGTCAAGTGTGATTCATTGGCACCGAACTATGATTAAGCAGATAATTGTGCTTTTCCTGGACTGTGATGCGAAACGCTACGAACTCGCTAGTATTACTTTCTTTTTTAACCCACTGGCCTATGCCCAACGAAAGAACACTTACTCTCGTGCGCGGGTGCAACCTCAGTGCATAGTAGCCTGCTGGCTACTATGCACGTTTAACTCGTTCTCTTTTTCGTTATCGCTTTTGCTGTTTCTGTAATACTTTGACCATTTGCCCGACGCTGCAGGGGAAAGGACTCTGGATTCTACAGTTGATGTATGCACAAAGAGACGTCCTCATGTGGAAACGTTGGCTCCAGCGATAGTCCTTTCTTTTAATAAATGTGTTTAAGGAAAGGTTGGTGCGTGGCGCCGGCTGCTCCTCTTCTCTAGCTTAATATTGTCGTCCTAAAGTAGTGGCCTACTCGCCGGCTTCTCATCACTTGAATGGCGAAGCTAATTTTCATTATTTTAGGGTATAGCCACGCATTATTTTAGGGTATAGCCACGCCGGAGACGGTAGCCAGCGAGGCCACTCATTCAGTATTCTCAAGCCTGCGGCTTCCGGGCTGAACGCGATCGGAAAGTCGTTTTTTTTATACAAAGCTCTCGAGAAAAACCGCACCCCGCGATCCGCCGGTGCCTTCCTTCTGGCCAACGCTTCCGACAGCTTCTGCAGAGGGGAGACAAAATAATGAAGCGAAGACAAGAACGGAACCCGGCTGGCAGCGAAAACGCAGCGCACGTCGCGTATGCCCTGTTCGGCTGTCGATATATCCCTACTGGGCAGGGAGCCCGTACCACGGCGCGGTCACGGTGGCAGCCTTGCAGGTGCGATCAATCGTGGCTGCTCGGGTGCTCGGCGGCAGGAGCCTCGCAAGAGCCGCCGTGGCGGCGAGCAGACGTGACTCGCGAATCGACGAGGATCAAGCACGTCGCCCGATCGCCTTGGACTTGGCCTATGCCTCTCGGCATGTGTGTGTTGCGCAGGGGCTCGATGAAGACGGCGTGGTTGGGCTCGGTGGACCGTACGGAAATATGCTCTCAGAGCCTCTTAAGCACGAATATCTAATCAGTGTCAAAGGACAGACAGGAAGACAGAAAAGAGAAATGGCGATCGAAATATTGCTCTAGGTGAACGGGCGTTGGCTGCGCTGTCAAAAAAATAACGTGAAAATGAGAGATACGCAGATCATAAAGAGGAGTTTGTGCGCTTTGAGTTTTGACTAATACGTTCTGCCCGCACTAGAATCTGGCCTGCAAGAAGCTTAGTTGGTGCTGTGGCTGCTGCCGAAGGTTAAAGGTACCGGGTTCGATTCTCTGCCTAGAATTTTTTGTGTTTACTTTTAAACTTTTGCCTCTGAGGGACCAGTGCAGGTTCACCTTGAGATCCGTGGTCCTTTGGAGCAGATGCCAAATGGGGCTCAACTTTCCTGTCTCTCTCTCTCTCTGTCAGAAGAGGGAGTGTCACAACAAACTTCGTTTGTACAGTGAATTTTCGCAACATATCTGAGACGAAATGTTCCGGTTGTACCGAATGAGCTTACAGCTTTGGAAACACGTTCACCCGACTGCTTGCAACACAAATTAAACTTCGCGAAGACAGAGGAGTCAAAAGATGCAGTAAACCTATCATGGTGCAGCGTAGACATAACCTTCTGCTTCGACGCCTTTTTAGGACACGCAAAAGCGCGGTTGCATTGTTCGTCATTTACGAATTCGGGGCTCTATCAGAAAGCAAAAAATAATTATGGGTGGATACAACAGTCCCTGCACTTGTTACTTAGGCCTCACTTGCTTGTTTCAGCATTAGCTAGCGCACGAGTTGGTATAGTTTGACGGATTGCCGCGTTTGTAGATACTGTAGCTCTATAATCGCAGACTCCAGCTCCAAAATACTTAAGCCCATGTGCATAGGGCTATTTTATGTGTATCTAAACCTGTGCCGTAGAGTCAAGGCTCCAAGGCGTGTTCAACCGCACGCGGAAGAATTTAGGTCTGTCTACCTACGCATACATTACTGCAGGCAATTACGTTGCATGTACTTGTAACGGTGTCACGTTCAAAGCATTCCCATAGAACAGTATCTCAGAATTACGAGAACTTGAAAGTTGGTGTTTCACGAACGCTTGCTTTCCATCACCATGGTTCTAAGCGCAGCCTGACGTAAGGTTTGTCAGTAAATGAGCAAGAAATAAATTTTCTTCTGCTTCTGTTAAACAGTGCCCTTCCCTTGAGACGTTCAATCACGGGGGAAAGAAGTACTACGCCTAAGGGCACGCTTTCGAAATAAAAAAATAAATCACGGGGAGGAAGGAAACCACGCCTCTCAATCAGCACACCGTATACGAGCACTTTAGCGGCTTCGCGATTGTCCCTACCACTGCCTATATAGATCGCTCTCGGCCGAAAAGCGATCGGCGCCACTATGACTTTGTGAGACATGACCCTGACCAACCTTGTTTATGAAGCGGCGCTTTACTGCTACGAGAGGTCGTAGCAGTGAAGTGTCGTAACGGAAAAAACTCCAGCGCACAAACTTGCATAGATAATCATGGGATTCTCAACGTTTCTTTAAGCCTCACAGTGAGTGAATAAGCCGAAGAAACTACGCAGACATTACGCATACCGGGGAAAACAAGACAGAGAAGAGGAAGGAAGAGAGGTTAACCAAACGCTAGTATCCGGTATGCTACCCTGCCCTGGGCTGGGAAAGTAGTGGATTGGAAGGTGAGCAGAGAGAGAGAGAAAAAGGGAGATAAAAATATAAATAAGCGAACACACCCACACACGAGAGCGCTCTAATTAGCGTCGTTCAGACAGATCACAGGAAGCCTAGTAGCGCTTGTAGGGCCTTCTTCCGCGACGTTGTCTGGACGATGGCGTAGTATTCTTTCCCCTGACATAGGTTGGCTAAAGCAAAAAAGAAGTAACTGTACGTACGCTTCTGCAGAATGTAGGTGGGATGCATCGCTCACAGCCTCCATTGTACCGAAACAATACAGAAACCCGAGGTGAGGTGTGAGTCGTGAGTCTGGGTGGCTCTTATGGGTTACCGCATACTCCTGGAATGAAACGAGCAAATTCTGGGGTTTTGCTGTCCAAGACAACGATAATTCGACTCGCTAAAGAAAAAGACGACGATGACGAAGGGGTCAGAAGAACATCATCTGTAGTGTCAGCCCGAAGTCTCTTGCGTTTTTGTCCGCGACAATATAATTATAAGGCACGCCTTAGTATCGGACTGCAGATTACTTTTGTCCACGCGGATAAATTTTGTCCAACTGGGGTCCTATAACGCGCACCTTAATTTGCGAATACTCTTGCAGATCGATCCCATCGAAATGCTATCGTCGTGGCAGGGAATCGAACCCGCGCACTCGAGATAAACAGTGCGACACGTTAGCCGCTAAGCTAAGTATGTATTCTTTGAACGAGTGGAGGCCCATGAATGTTGGGGTTCGATCGGACTAAACATATAGCAGAATTGAGCACTCTTCCAGCGAGAACGACGAAGCGGCGATCTCTCGCACTTAAGTATAGAGCGGGAAAGAGTGATGCCAATCGAAAGGTATCGCCCAGTGCCCTTGGTCCAGCGCTCAAAGCGCACGTTGCTCGATCATTGCGTATAATACATTCACGAGCCTGCATTGTTCTGGGCACTGAATGCAAAGAGTGAGCGCGCATGCTCTTAGAGTCTATAGGTAAGTTCTTGCTGTTTTCCTTGCGACAATTTCGCGCGTTTGCATAAAGAACGAGGTAGTGAGCTTGCGATGAACTTATTTAAAGTGAAGAACAAAGTTTTCGGGACAAATGTGGAAAGGGGTAGCCGTCGCTGAGAAGTGGTGACAACTCCTTCATTTATTCTTATTACAATAAAGTAAGTCAGGAACCGCTCTAAATGTAACGCAGTAGGAGCGCCGTTCCTGTCCGTCACAAGACGAGGAAAATGAAACAATGTAGGGCCGTGCAATACTCCTTGAGTTTCTTGATATTATAAGTGTTTAACGCACGTTTGCGAAAGAACGGGGAAATACATGTGACATAAAGAATGGTGCCAGTAAGAAAACTATTTAGCTATTTAGCTAAGAGCGCTATTTAGCTGTTCAAAAAGAACAAGAAGCACGCAGGAGTAGGAATAAGGATACATGTAAAACGCTGTGTAAACTAATTTTCTTTATAATTGAAAGTGCAGCAGAAAGTGAAAAAAGTTGGGCTTCGTGGAAGCTTCGAATTCTTGAGTGTTTCAGAAATTAACGCTTTACACTGCTCAAGTAGCCTCGAGTTCGTGTCTATGAGCTATTTCATTTTTTGCTCATTAGATGATGCTTTTTTTCATTCATATAAATATGCAAAAACAACATAAATAAAGAAACAGAAGTGGGCTAGCAATTTCCTCTTGAAATGGACACCACGCCCACACGCTACGTTTCAACGGAAGAGAGAAAAAATAAGCAGGATACTATTTCGAAGCGTTGGCACATCACTCCTTCGAGCTCTTAACTCAGGAAGCCAATACTATAGTCCTAAATTTTGTAATATCCTCCCTGTGTCAGCCCTCCAACTCAGATTTGAAGACACACGCTAGTACACGGAGTACTGCGCGCGACTTGGCGACTTTGTTCATGTCATGCGCTGCACAGACGCAAGGTAGCGGAAGTTGCACATAATTTTCAGCATTCGATGAAACAAGAACAACGTTTCCGATCACTTCGTCAGATAAACAAAACCAATCTTAAACCGCAATACTCTGACGGTGATGTATCAAGAGAGTTCTGAAGAGCCCCTACTGCGGTAGACGTGGTTCCGGCGGCGCAGTTCCTATTGTAAGAGGATCATCCTCACCTCTGTGTGACGTCACCAGCTACCCAGCGTCAATAACAAAAGCTCTGTGTGTCGGCAGCGTTTTAGAATCTTGCACACAATATGGTCACGCACTGACCTTCAGTAAGCACAAGGACGATGAGCTTAGCCTATAGCTAGGCCTCTACGTTGGTAGTAGCCACTGGGCAGACGACAGTGCGACTATCTCTGAACCACCGTTCAGGTAAACGTTTGATAAGCAACAATTATTTCTCTTGGCCAAGGCAGAAACGCACTTCCTGCGCTCTATTGAGGCAAGTACTATTGAGAGCAATATGAGCTGGCACACCGAATTCAATTCTAAACGACTACTTGTAATGTACTGATATGAATATGAAGCATGAAATTGCCAGGGATACCTTTGGCTTGAGAATTTAGTCTCATGAACAATTTCGCGCTTGCCGAGTGCGTTTAGCCGCTATGGCCTTTAAAAGGTAATTTCAGTGTTCCATCTCGTATTTCTCAGTACTCTACATGTCAGAGCCCGTGAAAAGATGAATAAAAGGGCTCTAATGTTGAAGTCTTCAACGAGATTCTGAATGAAAGTGAGAAGTTAAAACAGCGAATAAAAAATAAACAAAACAGACAAAAGAAATGATACATATACCTGTTACAACGCCAGCCACGCGACAAAATTTCGTTCTAGAACTTAGCGCTTCGTAACGCGATCTTGGGCGGGACCGAGCTAGCGATTGAGAAAGCCCGACAGCGTCTCGCTTGAGGTGACAGCGCATTCTTCACCGGAACAGTACCGTGCGTGCGATTCCCAATGATCGGGTGCTTCCTCCACGACGGTTCTAAAAAGTAGCGCATATTACTCGGTCCACGCTGCCTAGTCGTGCGATCGGCGCTGCACTCTCCACCGTTAGATGAGCCTCGATCGTTTTTCACGATAATGGTGGTCGTTTATTTTCTTTTGTACATCTCAGTACGCGTGCTATGCAGAAGATTTTCCTCATCTTTCTAGCATTCCTTCCAACATTCTTCGGCCCTGCGAAGTGAGCCCCCTAAAATCTGAGGTACGGATCGTGCGTTTCGAGCGCGGTGCCCTATCGTTTTCGCTATCCTGTCCGTAATGGCGAACGAAACGACCGTTTAACGCCCTCCCATCGATTCACGCGCGACTCGAGTCTCGATGGCATAACTGGCAATAAATAATAAGATCATCCGAATCTCTTGATGTTGTCTTAAGAGTTCCAGCGCATATGAAAATCATTAATTCATTGTTCCTTCCCGGGATTTTCGCTTCTGCGGTGAGGGATGATGGAAAAACAGACATAAAAAGATCGCGTCAATTCAGAACGTCTTTTGTCCGCGTTGTTACACAGAATCACTGACGACACAGTGAATGTCTAACATTCTATAGAAGGTGAGCCTATGTAAAATATTTCCGCCTAATTTGTTCATCCTTCAAGTGACAATTCCTTAAAACTCATTACTATGTTCCTCCTCATCCTTTGTGTCTAACATGTAAGCTGTCCTCCGTAAAAAAACATCTAAAGCATATCCACGGGGTGAATAATGATAGAGCACGCATCTGCAACGCAGCGAGCGCCTCCGCGCCATCTAGGGATCTTTCGGAGAACTAGAGGTGGCTACGACAGCGCCATCTAGTGAACACTCCAAGAACTAGAGGTGGCTACCTACTACTACTAATACTACATACTACAGAGGAGGGACAGACCCACACCCAAAGGAGCTTCGCCCCTAAAATGTACCAATGAAGAGCGCTACTTCCTCGCACACTGAGAAAACACGGTGTAGTTGTATGGTAGGACGTAGAAGCGTCTCGCCGAGTTGAGGTTTTCGAGGTATGTTTTCATCGGTTTCCGTGGCAGTGCCGCGCACGGCACTTTTTCAAGAATGGTCTGTTGCCCAAAGCAACGGTGCCTACAGAAGGCACGCAGGGCGTCGACTATATGTAAAGCACTTCGAATTGACAGTGTCTGCATCTCGGTCAAAAAGCATGCTACGTTGAGTCGAGGGGCCATAAGGAAGTAGTGGCGATGGCTAAGCAATATGAACATAGCGTACCACCGCAAACAAACAAAAAAGCCCTACGTGTCTGCAAGAAGCTCGATCAAGTCAGACGGCGCCTGCTCTTCATTGTTTTCTCGGTGCTCCATTTGTCAGGCCCCATACACTTACGCAAGCATCTCGCCTTGTCGGTCGATGGCGCAGGATGAACGTCACAGAAGAAGGCTGTGCAAGCGTTACTGCTCTTTCTGCGTTCAACCGGTCTCTCAGAACGGCTCTGACTAGAACTTATTGTGTGTGCGTGTGCGTGTGTGTGTGTGTGTGTGTGTGTGTGTGTGTGTGTGTGTGTGTGTGTGTGTGTGTGTGTGTGTGTGTGTGTGTGTGTGTGTGTGTGTGTGTGTGTGTGTGTGTGTGTGTGTGTGTGTGTGTGTGTGTTTCTTCTTTTTTAATCTCTCTCTCTGTCCTCTTTCCTAAGCTTTTTTCCCACCCCTGTGCAGGGTAGCAAACCGATTACTCGTACTAGGTTAACTTATTTCTCTCTCTCTCTCTGGCCTTGTGAGAGTACGTAAATGGAAAGGCATGCGAAGCTTTGGACATTTGTACGAGTCCGCGCGAATGCATAATCGCAGCGGGGCGAGGTACATACACACGACAGATGGGCGAGAAACAACGAGAGAGCGGATAGCTGCTTAATGTACATTAAAGACGTCCGCGTAGTGTCACGCTTTGCACGATACTCCAGTCCTGTAAAAGGGAAAATGAAGGGGATCAAATGCAACCTACGCGTTTGTAGAACGAAGCTCCAAAGAAACCAATTCCGGTTTCCCGAGAGAGCACTGCTATTAAGCTGCCACATGGCCCAAGTGCATAGTGCTTATACGTTCCAAGCAAACTTGAATGCAGCCTTCGAGGTATTATTACACAGCGAACAGACGTCATATGCTATGCTTAGCATGGCACGCACGTTCATGTGGCTTGTCATGCAAACACACTCATATGGGTGTTAACATTGCAATTGCAGAAAGGCTAAGTTTCTTGCAGCCGTACATCTTCACATGAATTTCGCCGCGTTATGCATTCATTTATGCGGTATTACAACAGTTTGTGTGACATCGGCTTGCGCAGACGAGTTATTAGACGCAAACAACAATCGCCAACCGTGTTAGATGCACTCTATATAACCTTGCTGTCAGCCACATGGGCTCACTAACATCACCTCCTTAGTGTTGCCCATTAGCGCCGAGGTTATATTTTGTCAGAACTCTTTTCCTCGGATTCTGTCTATTATTTTTTTTTTTTGCTTCTCCAGCTGAGAGGCCGATCCCGGCGACTGCGTAGTCGCAGCTTCGCGCTAACGAATCTAATAACGAAGGGCAAGAAGAACTGTGCATTTGAAAAAATATATATATCATTGCGAAATACGGCCCGAAAATAAAATAGCTCTAAACTTTGCGCAGGTACGAAGGCAGCCTATCAACAAGCAACTGCTGAGACATTAACAGAAAAAAATATTCTTCGAACGTCTTTTTGTGCAATCACCGATGGAACCACGGCGCAGTTGCCTAAACGTGGTTGGTGGTTTCCGCACTCTCCAAGCCTTTCGAAGCTTAATTCTGCTTAGCCTTGCTTGTCACAACGTCGTTGTGGATGTTGTTTTTCGATTACCTATGTGCATCAGTTTTCCGCACTGGATGGAAGACAAAAGACAAAAACAAAACAGTACGGTTGAAAATATTCGTTTATCTCTTTTTTTTTTGCGGGAGAGGCATGGAAGAAAGAAAGGCGTGGGTAACATGGCGTTTAGTTAGATGTAGCTGTCACGGAGTTAACTTTACTAGACATGACGGTGAGCACTTCATTCGATGGATAGCAACCAAAGGATAGGTAGTTGGCAGGTAACTCTCACAGTCACGTACCGATTTTATGGCTGCACTTTCGAGGACTTCATCCTCCATGGACATACATTCGCGCGCGCTTACAAGTGCACGTTCCCCCTCCTCCCTTTTAACGAGCACGTTACAACTAACTGTCGATAAACTGGGATTTGCAAACGAGTGAGCCGTCGGGCTAGTTGTTGCGACATTTCTAGGATGAAGAGCGGAAAAAATTAACTGGTATTAACGGACCATACATCGTAGCACTTGAGAGCAGCTTTGGTTCCCACACAGTCCTACGCTCGTGAAGTTGCAAAATGGCACGTACGGAGTGTAGCTTACCTAGACATATAATTACTTGGCCGGAGCGTGCTTGCTCGTTAGTAGGCTGTTTGACCTAAGCTAACTTTTAAAAGGCTTCTAAACTCCCAGAGGGGCCATTAAAAAATGGCAATGCTGTAGAAAAAGAAAGAGAAACGTTTGCGCCTAAATTTATGCAGACAGCAGCGCTCAGGCCAAGAACTTTGCGTACGCCACATATATATGTGTGTGCATGTGCATGTTCGTGTTTGTGCGTGCGTGCGTGCGCACGCGCTAGAAAACCTTGCACTGGGAAATAGCCGGGGCATAGAGAGTGGAGGTAAGAATTAAAACCACGCAGAAAAACAGCGAAATGTATATGTTGCTTCTTTAACAATACGGTTGCATGAACTTGGGCGTAACAATGTTCGATTATCGTTCGGCACAGGTTTCACTGGTCGGCGCACCACGTGTTCGGCCGCTGCTGCGAAGGAGCAAAAGTGATGAATCGTGGTAGAAAGCACGCAACACAGAGGAACATGCAGCGGGGGCATTCATTATAATCGTTTGATAACGGCGAGTTTCGGAACTGAACCTCGTGTTTGTTTGATGTTGTTGCAGGCGCTGACACCGGCCCGCGCTCCGGGCACCAGCAATGCGGCCGGTCGAGCGTGATGAGATAGGTAGAGCGCGAATCGCTTTGTTTTCGCACATATTGGATAGCCGAGGCCGTATTCATATAAATTTATGACGCTTCGCTTGTTAAATGTTTTCCCCTTCTGGCGCGCTCTGTTCGCGTGCGATAACAGAAAGGGAGAGGACGCGGCGCTTGTAATCAAAGAACGAGAACACCGGACAATGTAAGCTTATGCTAGTGCAAAGTAAATATAGTCGCAGCGGCTTATCAAATGCATTTGTTTTGTGTAGTTATACCATGTGTAATTATTTCTCGGGCGGCGCCAAGTAAGCTCAAGAACTGCAAGTTTTGTTGACACGTAGCTGTCCCGTTATGCTGTGGCGTAGGGGCCAAATTCACAAAAGTTCTTCGTAAGTGCGTTTTCCCGTAGCTCAGCTGTTTTCACTAACGGTATGTACCGCATCGTCATTGGCTGAAGTATTATTTTACGAAAATGCTTAGCGTAAGACGCTTTTGCGAATACGGACCCAGGTGCGCCGGTGTACTGCTTCTAAGGAATTTTTAAGTCGCAGGTTGGAAGTCCCAACCAGAAAGGTCACACTCTGATCTGGGTGAAATGTAACGACGCGCGTCAAAGGTAATCAAAACACTCCGTTACGGCCGGCCGGCTGGCCAGTCACTGCGATTATGCAGTGAATGCATGATCGCAGGCGTGGCGAGTAAGAACCGAGGTACATATACACCACAGAATGGCGAGAAACAATGAGAGAGCGGATAGCTATTTAATGTACATTAAAGACGTCTACCTGGTATCACGCTTTGCACGATACTCCAGTAATGTAAAAGTGAGAATGAAGGGGGGAAGGGAATGCAGTCTACGCGTTTGTAGAACGAAGCTACCAAGAAACCGATTCGGAATTCCCGAGGGAGCCCTGCTAGCCCTGCCACATGGCCCAAGTGCGTAGTGAATCTCAAGAGAGCTACCCCTTATAACTTCAAAGCCAACTTGAATGCAGCCCTCGAGGTATTACACAGCGACAGACGTCATATGCGATGTCTCCCTTAACGCGCGCCTTCGTGCGGCTTGTCATGCAAACACTCTCGTATGCGTGTTAAAATTGCAGAAATACTAAGTTTCTCGCAGCCGTACATCTTCACATGAATTTCTCCCCGTTATGCATTCACTTATGCGGTATTACAATGGCTTGTGTGACATTAGCTAGCGCAGATGAGTCATTAGACGCAAACAACAATCGACAACCGTGTTAGATGCACTCTAAATAATCTTGCAATCAACCACAAGGACACACCAACTTCACATCCCTAGTATTGCCTATTAGCGTCGAAGTTATATTTTGTCAGAACTCTTTTCCTCGGAGTCAGTCGGTCGGTTAGTTAGCTAGTTAGTATTCGGCGCTAGCTCATTATATATCAGCCTCATCGCATTGCCAGCACCGTTTTTTATATGACTGACATAAATCCATTCTACCTACATGTTGCGGGTATCATAAATATTTGTCTTGCCTCTTGACCCACCTTCTGACGTCACAGAGCGTAATAAGCCAGGATCTCGCGTTCGCATTTTCTTTCCTTTTTGTGTGCGTGTGTATTCTCAGCAAGCGCTCTGCACTTTGTCCCGCCGTTCACGCATTGTGCCTGGCGCCTCGTCTTCATTTCCGTCCTTGCCGAAGTGTTTTGTGACGACCGCCATGAAGAACGACTTCAATATCTCGGCTGGCGTATCCGAAATTCCAAGCCACAGTGGCGTCATCGCAGCTGTCCTTGCGGCGCGCTATTTCTGCTGAGTAGTAGACGACGAAAAGCAGGAAGCAGCGTCGCTCCACGAGGAGTTGCCTGCGCGATGCATTCCACGAAGGCTCGCTTTCATATCACCGCCCGTGAATTCACGTCTTCCTCGCAGACCCCTAGCATTGCGTGCACTCTGTATAAAAGGCCCCGAGCTGTCGCCACAGGGGCTGAAACCACGAGGTGGTAAACAACCGCCGCTGTTATGCGAAACTTGTGTTTGTTTGATTTTTTTGTTTGTTTTGTTTTCTTAGACCGAGGAACACCAAGCACACCGAGCTGTTTTTCCCACTTTTTGGTCGGCGCCTGGGGGTTTCAAGGGTATATCGCTGGGACCAATAGAGAAATAAGCATTTGCGTTTTTGTGAAGTAGATGGACTGCGGCTTCAAAGTTCGAGGAAAGAAGTACAGATCTCTCCTGTTTTGTTCTTGTTTCTAAAGTGGTGTATCGAGCATGGTGAGGATCCTGTGAATTCACTGGATGACAACTTCAGACTGAATCGTTCAGTTACACTTGGAACATGGACTTAAAGTGAAATAATGCGACAAACCAAAATGAAAAGAGCGGCTTCGTGGGCTTGCTGGTGAATCATTAATCATGAAAAGAAACAAACGTCAGTTGCATCTCGCTTCATTACTGAAAAAAAAGAACGGCACGAGAATGATCCACTAGTCAACAAACGCAACGCATGAATTTCTCTTATATATTAAGTTCATAAAATGTAATACGGTGTTCTAACCTATATTCATGAAAGAGCTGGAAAAAACGAGAAGTACAGAGTTTCTTTTCTCGGCACGCAACATTTTGTTCACTCTACACGCCTGTAAATAATCAGGAGACAATGATTGCTACTTGAGAAAAATGAGAAGTAGGTAAAGTAGGTACAGAAGGAATGTTCATATCTTAAAGCAAATAGGCGCACTATGGGAACAAGGACAAAAGGGAGGAACCGACGACACAAAGCGCACTAAGGTACGCATTTGGGCTGGTTGGTTCATGATTAACTTTAGAAACAGCGCTAAACGACGGGACAAAGAAAGGACACAAACCACGGCGCTGACTAACAACCAAATGTGTTTTATTCTTCCAGTCTGCATATATATACTCCGCCACAATCTCAAGGAAACAAAAGCACAGAAACAAATAAAAATTGATTAGCCTGCGCAGAGGCCAAAAAATCCTCAATCGGACAGAAACGTCAACTCCTTCGGAAGGAGGGAGATCGAGGGGAGGCTGACACATGCTTCTCCGCCATTATAGATATGATACGCTTCAGAAATGACACGCGCCCGTTCATCATGGTACTTCGACAGGAAAATGGAATCTTCAAAAGATGCTGGCAACCACATTCATTACAGTGAAGCGACAATTGACTATCTCTGGCTTGTTTACGGACGTTGTTCGCATGCTCGCGCATGCGGTCATTAGCGCACCGCCCCGTTTGGCCAACATAGTAACGGCCGCAGGAAATCTTATATACAACACTATCACAACATTCAACGTACTTCTGGCGATGCTTCTTGCTGCATCTTTTCGTCTTGGTCTTTCGATTTACTTGCTGACACAGGCTACCAAGCTTATTTTTGGCAGAAAACAACAGTCTAACGCCTGCCCTGCTGACCACTTTCTTCAGATTATGTGCCAACTTGTGCACATAAGGAATGACCACTACTTTTTTCTGCGGGTGTGTCACTGATTGAACAGTAGGTGAGCACTTGCTTTTAAAACCGGACACGAGGCTTTCTGCGATACTGGTCAAAAGCGTTCCTGGAAAACCTGCAAGCTTCAGGCGTGCTACTTGAGAACTAAAGCTCGCTTCGACTTGGTGATCACAGGACCTCTCAAGCGCCGCCTTCATGCAAGCCCTTGCAGTACCGCGCTTGACAATTTTTGAATGCGCAGAGGAAAAAGGGAGAAGGCTCTTTTGAGACCTGGGCGCATAACACCAACATACATGGCTGTTTGAGAACGAAAGTTCGAAGTCCAAGAAGCGTAGCCTATTGTCTGAAGGATGCTCAGTGGTCAATTCAAATGGACTTAATTCCGCAAGGAACACGTCAAAAATTTCCGCAGCAGGCTGCAGGTCATGAGAGTTAGTGCTATAAAAAATTAAAAAGTCGTCCACGTATCGCATCACCTTTACCGTGCTAGTCTGTCTGAGCTGGCTCTCGAGATTACGGTCATAGCTGGCTAGTAGAATGTCACTGAGAACAGGGGCGATGCATGAGCCTATGCAGACTCCTTTCCGTTGAATAAAAACCTTATCGTCGAAACTGATGAAGGTGGATTGCATGTAAAACTTTAAAAACTCTAAAAACTTGTCTACAGTGATTCCACATGCGTTCTGAAACTTAACAACACCGTATCTGTCAATGCAATTACCAACTTCGACACACACATCATTCTGAGGTAACGAATAATATAAGTCTTTGACATCGACCGAAAAAGCACAAGCACCCACTGGACAGTCTTCCCGGAGAAAGGCAGAAACGGTACCTGGGGTCCTTATGAGGAAAGGGTCGTCGATGTCAAGGAGGCACAAAAACCTTTGCAGGAACACACCAACTTCTCGTTGCCAGGTTCCGCGCTCAGAAACGATCGCCCGGAACGGGCAAAGTTCCTTGTGAGTCTTGGCGCTAAAGAAGGCTGAAAGGCTGGTTCCTTTGCACGCCTTCACGGATGATGCCAATTTTGCAAGTCCTGCTTTTTCGCATAGCTGAACAGCCCTTGTTTTCACCTTCGTAAGGACCACTCCTTTCACTTCGTTGAAGTTGCCGTCAATGGCCGCGTGCGCTTTTTCTTTGTACAGACAACGAGGCACCACCACGAATCCTCCTTCTTTGTCAGACAGGAGCAGCTTCAGGTCGGCTTCTCGAAGGACAGCAACCGCTGAGCGGAGCTTTACAGTGTTGCCTTTTTTAACCTTCTGAGGCAGGCAGTCAACTCCTTCCCTAATACACCGGTCGACTTCATCTGTCCTTGCTTTACCAGCAGCTGTTCTGACGAGGCCGAGTAGCTCTGTCTTGTCCAAAGCAGGATGCTCACAAAATTTGGGTCCGAGCTTGAGAAGGTCAGCCACGTTCTTCGGGATTGAGGCATCTCCGAGTACCTTCACATCTTTACCATGCTCTGGATACTGATGTCTGCTCCTTGGCAGTCGAACGACCAAGTTGCCCCAAAGAAAGTCGGCCGTCTGAGACGCCAGTCGCAGGTCTTCCAGAAACCTCTTCTGGGCACTGGGTAAAGGCAGTTCATTGCGGTTCACAACTTGCAAGCAGTCCGTGTAGAAGCGAACCTGTCGGCATGCCTCTGACCGCAAGATGCGGCACATCCTTTTGACATGGCCTTCTGAAGGCATCAGAGCCCCGAAAAGACGGGAAACTTCCGGCGGCAGGTAGGAATGCTTGAGCGAGTAGGTGTAGAGACGAGCTCTACAAGTTGCAGTGGCGAGCAGATTGATGCAAACGACAGAAGAACGATGCAAACGACAGAAGTGATAGTGTTGTGTATAAGATACCTCTTTCCTGCGGCCGTTACTATGTTGGCCAAACGGGGCGGTGCGCTAATGACCGCATGCGCGAGCATGCGAACAACGTCCGTAAACAAGCCAGAGATAGTCAATTGTCGCTTCACTGTAATGAATGTGGTTGCCAGCCATCTTTTGAAGATTTCATTTTCCTGTCGAAGTACCATGATGAACGGGCGCGTGTCATTTCTGAAGCGTATCATATCTATAATGGCGGAGAAGCATGTGTCAGCCTCCCCTCGATCTCCCTCCTTCCGAAGGAGTTGACGTTTCTGTCCGATTGAGGATTTTTTGGCCTCTGCGCAGGCTAATCAATTTTTATTTGTTTCTGTGCTTTTGTTTCCTTGAGATTGTGGCGGAGTATATATATGCAGACTGGAAGAATAAAACACATTCGGTTGTTAGTCAGCGCCGTGGTTTGTGTCCTTTCTTTGTCCCGTCTTTTAGCGCTGTTTCTAAAGTTAACAAAGCGCACACTCGCAACTGAAGGTTTATTGAAAGAGTACACATAAATACGTTACAAAAAAAGGGCACGTGGTGCAATTTTCGTCGCCGAAACAAAACAAAACGAGATGGGTATCCCCTTAACAGATCATGAAGGCGCATGCGTCTATACACAAAGGAAATTCAAACTGCGTGGGGGGGAGGAGGAAAGGGGAGAGAGGAAGGCAGACAAGTTTAATGCAATGTGTTGATCAAATATGATTATTCTATCTCTGTTATGGCGACAGAAGGGTGGCTGACGCATCTATCCCCGCATCTCTTTATGTGAAAAGCTTCAATTAGTTCGCGCGTGGTTTTATCTCGATGCCTAGATAGAACCATCGCGTCAACGAGAAAAGGTGAGCATCCGCACGTGGTGCAGTTCTGGGACAAGTGGGCACCCTCCCTTGACGCTCCTGGAGGCGAATATTTAAGCAACGGCCAGATTGGCCAACGTATACACGGCCACATGACAGTGGTATGAGGTACACGACACATGTTGCGCATTGAACAAAAGGCGAGGTGTGTTTAACCTGGCACTTCTTATTTTCTATGCACTTTGCTTTTACTGCTATCCTTCTGTCTATTTTACCGCATACTTTATTGAGTTTGTTTGGAGCCGAAAAAACAACTTGTGCCTCGAAACGATTAGCCACGTTTTTTAAACCATGGGACATTTTATGAATGTACGGGATCACTGCGGGTTTCGACGTGCGCAGCTTTCCATTTGCTTTTTCTCGTGCCTCCCAACCTGATTTCGCGCATTTTAATACCTTCTGGGTCACTTTGCGTGTGACTGTCTGCGGGAAACCAGCTTCTTTTAGCCTTTGTAGTTGGTGGCCGAAACTTGTCGTTATCTTGTCGGGACACGTTTTGGCTAGCGCTGCTCGCAAGCAGGACGCTGCAATTCCCATTTTCACAATTTTCGAATGTCCCGAATTAAAGTTCGGTATCGGCTTCTTTGAACGGGGAAAGTACGACCAGCATACATGGTTACCCCCAGCCGTCAGCCTTAAATCTAAAAACTGTAATTGTTTGTCTTTCGGCAGTTCTACAGTGAAACTTAACCCGCGACCGTATTCTTTAAACAGTTTCAAAACATCAGAAACCTTCTGTTCCAAACAACCAGGATTGACGAACACGAGAAAATCATCTACATATCTAACAATCTTTGTTGCTGCCGCTCCCAAAGTTTCATTATTTTTTTTTGTCGATTCCGCCCAGATAAATGCTACTGAGGACAGGGGCAACTTTAGATCCGATGCAAACACCTGTTTTTTGTCGGTAGAATTTGCCTTTCCATTCCACAAAGGTGGATTGTAAGTAAACGGACAATATTTCCAAAAAGGTGCTCACCGACAAACCACAGGAGTTACGGAACTTGATCTCGTCATTTTCATTAGTAATGCATAACCGGACATTTTAACGCGATAGCGTTAAAGAGCTCGTATCGCAGAAATTCCGCCGTCGGTGTCGGCGCCGTTGGTTGTGAGCGAAAAATCATCATCTTGTCCGTGACCGAAAAATCGAAAAAGCTGCAAATAAAATAAATAATAAAAAAATCACAGCATATCCACGGAGTGAATGATGATGAGTGGGCGAAGCTGCGGAGGTTCATCGGTAAACCGTGAATCTTCCGTGAATTCTGCCCAGCACATCATCACCGACGTGAGATCGGGCGCGTTTATACTAAAGGTTCGATGAGTTATGACGACTTGCAGCTCACTTTAATTTTACATGTACGCTGTGAATTTTCATTGTTTAGAAAACCATTGCTTTAGAAAAATCTGGCGTCTTTCGTTAAGCAGCTGGCGTCTCTTCGTTTTGCTTTAGAAACATCTGGCGTTCTTTCTTTCTGCTTTTACAAAACATCTGGCGTCTTTCGTTGGTTTATTTCATCAATCAACGGCGTTTTGAACAAAATTTTTATTGTTTCATCACGCACAGGAGAAATCTCACCAGGCACTACCTTGGAGGTAAACAATGGCTGCTAATGGGAATGAGAGACAGAAGAAGTCGACTTTTAGCTAACACTTACACTTCTACTAACGTTTCCTACTGGAACATGCCAATGGCTGCTAATGGGGAATGAGAGACAGAAGAATTCGGCTTTTAGTTAACGCGCACGCTGCGAATTTTTTATTGTTCAACAACGCACAGGAAAAATCTCCCACCGGCACCACCTTGGAGGTCAAAGCGTAAGACTTGTTACGGACTACGACTACTACTAGTACTACTACGACGACGACGACTACGAGGGACGAACGGGTGCCGCCTTAAGGAGCTTCGCCCCTAAAATGTTGGGTCCGAGTGAGAATCGAACCCAGGCCGCCTGCGTGGCAAGCAGGTGTTCTACCACGCTGCCACGCCTCTGCTGGGAGCTGCACTGAAAGTAACTTTCATGCTTCCCAAAAATACGCGTCCTGTATACAGGTGTCACAGTACTAGATGTAATATCGCAGTAATATTGCGTGGTACAAGCGTACATTGCCATCGGGCGTCACACCATGTCAATATCATAACGACTTGATGGTTTAAAGACAGCCACCCATTACACAAAGCACACACATTACTGCGCGTATTCCCTTAAGACCACGTAGTGGGTGCATCGCAACTTCGAAAAAGTTTCTCGCGCATAATTGCTCCTGGTTTAAAGCATGCTACCCATTACATAAGGTACACATCTTAGTGCGCGCATTCTGTTAAACACTCGTAGTGTTCGAAGTGCGCATTAGGGGCAGGATATCTCTATCGCGTTCAACTCTTAATTGCGAAGCTTAAACGTCCCCCAATTTTTTTAACAGGTCGTCGAAAGCATTGAGTAGTAAAGATCTTCTACGTCTATGCTGAAGAATTGGCATGCGCCTGGGTTGGACAGTTTTAAAAAAAAAACTTACAAGTTCATCTGAGTTCGGGATGTTGAAGGGGTCACACACATGACCCCTTCAACATCCCGAACTCAGATGAACTTGTAAGTTTTTTTTAAAACTGTCCAACCCAGGCGCATGCCAATTCTTCAGCATAGACGTAGAAGATCTTTACTACTCAATGCTTTCGACGACCTGTTAAAAAATGTCCGGTTATGCATTACTAATGAAAATGACGAGATCAAGTTCCGTAACACCTGTGGTTTGTCGGTGAGCACCTTTTTGGAAATATTGTCCGTTTACTTACAATCCACCTTTGTGGAATGGAAAGGCAAATTCTACCGACAAGAAACAGGTGTTTGCATCGGATATAAAGTTGCCCCTGTCCTCAGTAGCATTTATCTGGGCGGAATCGACAAAAAAATTAATGAAAATTTGGGAGCGGCAGCAACAAAGATTGTTAGATATGTAGATGATTTTCTCGTGTTCGTCAATCCTGGTTGTTTGGAACAGAAGGTTTCTGATGTTTTGAAACTGTTTAAAGAATACGGTCGCGGGTTAAGTTTCACTGTAGAACTACCGAAAGACAAACAATTACAGTTTTTAGATTTAAGGCTGACGGCTGGGGGTAACCATGTATGCTGGTCGTACTTTCCCCGTTCAAAGAAGCCGATACTGAACTTTAATTCAGGACATTCGAAAATTGTGAAAATGGGAATTGCAGCGTCCTGCTTGCGAGCAGCGCTAACCAAAACGTGTCCCGACAAGATAACGACAAGTTTCGGCTACCAACTACAAAGGCTAAAAGAAGCTGGTTTCCCGCAGACAGTCGCACGCAAAGTGACCCAGAAGCTATTAAAATGCGCGAAATCAGGTTGGGAGGCACGAGAAAAAGCAAATGGAAAGCTGCGCACGTCGAAACCCGCAGTGATCCCGTACATTCATAAAATGTCCCATGGTTTAAAAAACGTGGCTAATCGTTTCGATGTACAAGTTGTTTTTTCGGCTCCAAACAAACTCAATAAAGTATGCGGTAAAATAGACAGATGGATAGCAGCAAAAGCGAAGTGCATAGAAAATAAGAAGTGCCAGGTTAAACACACCTCGCCTTTTGTTCAATGCGCAACATGTGTCGTGTACCTCATACCACTGTCATGTGACCGTGTATACGTTCGCCAAACTGGCCGTTGCTTAAATATTCGCCTCCAGGAGCGTCAAGGGAGGGTGCCCACTTGTCCCAGCACTGCACCACGTGCGGATGCTCACCTTTTCTCGTTGACGCGATGGTTCTATCTAGGCATCGAGATAAAACCACGCGCGAACTAATTGAATCTTTTCACATAAAGAGATGCGGGGATAGATGCGTCAGCCACCCTTCTGTCGCCATAACAGATATAGAATATTCATATTTGATCAACACACTGCATTAAACTTGTCTGCCCTCCTCTCTCCCCTCTCCCCCCCCCCCCCCCCCCCCCACGCAGTTTGAATTTTCTTTAGTCCGGTTTTCTTCGAACTTCCTTTGTGTATAGACGCATGCGCCTTCATGATCTGTTAAGGGGATACCCATCTCGTTTTGTTTTGTTTCGGCGAGGAAAATTGCACCACGTGCCCTTTTTTTGTAACGTATTTATGTGTACTCTTTCAATAAACCTTCAGTTGCGAGTGTGCGCTTTGTGTCGTCGGTTCCTCCCTTTTGTCCTTGTTCCCATAGCGCGCCTATTTGCTTTAAGATATGAACCGTTACCAACTAGCCCAAATGGCTGTTTTGCTACAGGAGGAATGGTTTATCGTGTTGTCGACAAATTCTCTCCATGCCCTTCAAAGATAAAGTCGCTGCCCCTTCGATATTTTGGGGATGGCAGAAACTTTTTGTAGAAGCTTAATACGCGTCTGAGCTGCCATACAACGAGGGTTCGGCAGTACTTATTTAGCCTCACACTTAAAAGGCCGCCTACTCATCAAATCGCCGAAGAAGACATCGAACACTTGCTGTGCCACTGGCCTCGTTTTTCCTCGGAGAGACAAGTACTGTCCAACGCACTGCGGCGACTGGATGATCGGCCAATTTCCGTGCAGGTGCTACTAGAGCACCGTCCACGTCTCTCGACGGCCCACAAGGCAGCGAAAGCACTCTTGTGTTTTTTGAGAACGACGGGCTTGTGCGAGTGCCTCTCACTTGTGGTGCAATCCCGCACGCTGCAGTAAATTCATTGCACCTCTTCTCTCTCTCTTTCTCTCTCTTTTTCCCTCTCTTCCCTCCTCTCTATTTCTCGTCTTTCTATCCCCCTTCCCCGATCCCCCAGTGTAGAGTAGCCAACCGGAGGAGTTTCTGGTTAACCTCCCTGCCTTCTCCTTTTTCTGTTTCCTTCCTTCCTTACTCATCAAATTCAACGTTTTGATTCCTCTCTTCCCTTTAAGTATAAGCTCGCTGCACAACATTTTTCGGTTCAGGACACCACAAATATAACATTTTTAAACACCTTTCAGTCGCCACCTAAAGCTTTTTCCTACAGTAAGGGGTAGGCAGACCCGTATTACAGTCCATCATGTTGTTCGCTAATGGCCAAACTCCTGCGAACCCGGTCACCCTTAGCACACACAAAGAAGACAGCATCGTGCCACGTGTCCACCCAGGTTCACTTCACCTCCCGCCCCACATCCAACTGAGCCCTCTTTAGGTAATCGCGTGAGCCTGTTAGGCACGGCCTCGTATGTGGGCCCCCACGGTAGCACACCTAGACAGCGTATAGGCCCCGTAAGCGTGCGTTGTTGCTACCGGAGCATAATGCGCTCTAACGGCGTTACGACTCGCAGAGCCCGAACAGCTCAGCACCCGTTGTTTAGTTCGCGAAAGCTGTCCCGCTCGCAGAAGCGTAAAGCGATTGGCGCAAGACCAACACGGTGTGCGGGCCGCTCGTGTCGCCCCTTTGTTTACAACCGCTGTTCGTCAGTGTTCTTGCGCCGCTTAGAGGTCTGTTTGGAGATAACGGATTGCGAGGCCGACAGGGCCAATGCGCTTAGCGAGCCATGCCTCTCCTGCTCGGCATGGCTTTCTAAGTGCGCTCAACAAAAATGCCTGCTTGTGGCTTCCCTTCAGCCAACTGCCGTGTGAATGCTGTGAACACTCGCGCCTGTTTCTTCTTCTACTTCTTCTTGACCTGAGTATGATGACACATACCCAATACAGGAGATTGGCCAAGTAGTGGGTGGGCTTTTTCATTAGCTTTTATAGGATAACGCTACTGGGCTTCTATACATAAATACGTAGCTTGTTTGTCCAAAGGGCTTTCTGTATGGCTGCGAGACATTCTTCATTTTTTACTAGTTGTTCAAGATGCAAGAGTTACGGTACAGGTGGAACACTAACTGTTGTACGCTAGCTCATTTTGAACATTGTGATACCCTTGGGTGCCGCTCATAAACATCTTCCAGGCGTTTGAGATTAACTTTACCAGCTCTAGTGATTTTATAATCCCATTGAATTAGGGCCAGCATTCGTAATAGCACTCCTAAAAGCTTGTGTTTACTTTTGTTAGTTTGTAAATAGGTGTCGTTAAATGTATAGCAACGCAGTATCTTCCAGTCTGCTACGTTAAATATCCACATTAGTCCTTTGGTGCTGTTTTGCCTTAAAAACAAGCCAAAGAGGCAACAAACTAAGTTGTCGAGGCAAACGCCGCCGATGGGCTGCGAGCTCTTCCCGGGGGCGATTACGCACCCAAATAGATCGACCTTGTGCTGTAAGTGGGTCTCTTTGAAGCCAGAGTACTTGGGCGAAAGCTCCCTGACCTCAGTGCTGATCGTCCTCACCGGCGTTTACCCGTTTTCCCTTGGGTACCATTTTGGTGCTTTGCCAAACATTATGCTGACGCTGCACTCAAGTATCTGCAACCTTCCCTCTTTCTAGCCTTCATTTTCATCCTTTGTTTTTCTTAGGCTAGCTAGATCATGACTGTCGCTAGGGTACCTCCGAAAGCTCTTCTTTCCTTTCCTTACGTCTTACCATCCTTAGATTTCGTTTTTGTTTCTTCTATTCTATCTCTTGCTTATGCACCACTTCTGTCCAAGAATTTCTCTCAGAAAATGCGAGCATGGGCAGGTTCCTCTTGAAAGCAGCGACCAAGACAAAATAGCTCATGATGGCATGCATAGCGAGTGGATGATATGAAGCTTGGTGAATTTCGCTCAAGCTCAATTTATGATGCGTTATGGAACGTAGCGCTATTGGTTTTGCATGAGCTCGTTCTGAAATCGGAGGGCATGGCGTCTGACGAAGCAGCATGCTTTCAACAAGCTGGCTCACCTAGTGAATAGGAAGCCTCGTAAATAGTTCTAGACAACAGAAGAAAGCAACTAAGAGTAGACTAATTTCGAAGGAAGGCTTCGAGCAGTTAGTCTTCAGTAGAAAGCGAACACTGTTTTCTTTCGTCCAGTTGTGCATTTGCCCCAGCGGAATGGCTGGCGCTCCGAGCGTTTCCGAGCCTTACAAGCTGCTATCGAGAATAGTGCAAGAGTGACATACCAGAAGTAGGCCTATGAATCTCCACCCAAGAGCCTAGCCGATTTACGCTCGCACATGGCACATAAAGGGGCTTCCTGAGCTAGGCCTTCTGAATGGGCAATTCTATCCCGCAGGAATGACACAATACAATTTCCAGGAATGGCTGTTGTCCGGAAGTGCTTAGGATACAAGAGAAAGGGCGCTGTATGCAAAGACGCTGGGCTCCTTTCATACCCCCCCCCCCCGCTTTGTCCTCGCTTCATGTTAATGATGGTCATCGGGTATCCTAAGATATAGTCCGCTGTCGGATGATCGCCATTCGAGAGTTGGAAAGAAACTGCCGTACGAAGATGAGTGCCGCTATTATCTGCGTAGTGGGTGAAAGCTCTTTTTTTCTAATTCTCGTGCTTCCAATGCAAGCATTGCATGAATACTGGGGTTCTGGTTTTATTTTAGTTCGGACAATCTGGCATGCTAAATCATACTAGAAGCATGCTTCAGCTGTAAAAATATTCTTTAGAAGGCGAAGCCAACTTCCACAGAGCAAGAAATATTTCATAGCCACTTCATCCGAGCGAAAACTTCAGTGTGCCTGTGCAATTACTAAGGTGCAAGCCGTAGTTGCCTGATCAATCGCGCAAATTAACCGTCAGCGTCGGCAGTCCCGCGGCGTCGGCGTCAACACGAGTGATGCAAGAAACCGTGAGCACGCGATGACTTCTCCATATCACGTTATCACGGCGGCAGCCGATCGCCATGACATTACAGATCACGAAAATGTGTGACGTATCGTGACATCACTATGACGTCACGTGACGTCACGTCACCTGACGACGTCATCACATGACATGTCCGCTTGCTCAAAGGTTGCCCGATCACACCGAACCTCGGATCACGGAGGCCGAACCCCCTATCACGGAGGCAGTGCAAAACTAGGCGAGCTGGAGAAAGCTTTCGGAGGGGGGCCGGCGGAGGATCAGTACATTGACTGAGAAGGAAAAAAAAGAAGATGGCTTTCGCCTTCGAGCCGTCTTAGACGAATGCATAAGAGACTCTGTGAGTTTCTCGTTTCTCTTTTTTCTGCGAGTGTCACAATGCCAAACATTAAGGTAGGTTGGAGACATTGAAATGTATAATAAGTAGTATCATCTGTCGAATAATAGTTATCCTAACATAGTTGGATCAAATCACTTTTATGAACTCGTTCAAGATCGTGACAGTCTTTATCCACCCTAACAAGAGCTCCAGTTCTGCCAACAATTAAATTTTATGTCTTTTGTTAACTCCACCACCAAGACTGCTACTCTGAATCCTTTCGGTAAAATTTGAAAGCCTAGAAATTGTACTTCACATAATGCAACTTCTTTTCAACGAACACGCTTTTTCACTCAAGACGAACGCGAATCGAATGAATGCCATGTTGTCTCGAGTTCTACCAGTGTTGTGTCCAATTTTCTTAACGCGACCACGTGAACAACTATCTGCGCAGAGGGAAAAGGCTAAGTTTCGACATACGAAACGCGGGAGAAAATTGCGGAAGGCTTCGGTAAATGTTGGTGCAGAGAAAAAAAAGAAGAAAGAACAAATTGACTTGCGGGCCCGAAATATAATTCGCGCTTGTTTTTCTCATTTTTCCGCTTATCAGTGCGGCCACTTGCACAAAGTGGACAGTTTCATTCGAGGACTCGAGTCCGAGGAATTGTTGTCGAGTGAAAAGAGATGTGGCAACGAGGCCAACTCGGTGGAAGACACTTTCATGTCGTTGGTATAGCTTCTTCCTCAGGTGGCTTTATTGCCTTTTTTTTAGGAGCTGAGGGGGACGATCTGCTCTCTGTTTCCTGAACAAACCAGAAGCTTATGAAAAAAACGAAGAATACCTAAGAAGCACAAAAAATATCTGAAAAAAAAATTTAGGCCAGACATGGCTCAAGCAATTGTAAACAGCGTCCTGACCCGTTCTTCTTTGTCACTTTTGCTCTCTGTGTGCCACTCTGGTCCGAGTGCCGGAAATAAAGGGAAAGAGTGCGCCGCGCAGTCGCTCAGAAAAATTGTTTTTCGTCAATTCGATTTTTCTGTAGGGTTCTCTCTCTTCCATACTGAAGATTGAAGGGCTAAACTGCCGGGTCAAGTTGCGAAAAAAAAAGAAAAGACGTTCGACATCCCTAGCGAGGCTTCGGTATCGGACGCTATCAGGATTGTTAGGAGGCGCCATTCGCGAGATGACACCACTGATAAGGCCACGGAGCCAAAACAAATGTGAAAAAAAATACAAGACTCCGAACTAATGCAAGTTATCAGTAAGTTTCGAAGTATCAGATTAGATAAGAAAGGCAGGAGATATTTATAGAAGTTACCACGGAGAGGCGGTTCCAAATTTTGGCTCAACTCATTCAACTGAGTGTGATCCGGTTTGCGGGCAACAGCTACATGTCGAAAAAAAGAAACAGTTGAGTTCGAAGTTCTGCACGAAACGTGAAGCACTGACGCTCATGACGTGCTTCAGTGAGCTGTCATCTGCTACCCTGTTTTACGATACGTTTTACCGTCGATATAAGTACAATCACGTCGTTCACAACTGCTGGAGACAACATAGGTGTCAGAAACGTCCCGGTCTTTAAATTTGTCCAGATGTTTCACTATAGCTTCAAAAATTATAATTTTGTGCGCGTGAGACTTCTTGTCTCTCACCTTCCACTTTAACTAGCATTAACTTTCGTTCTATTATATTGGCAGCCCTCGTGACTTGACCAAAATTAAAAAAAAGCTTCCTTCATAACAGTTGATTCTAATGACTACTTGAAATAATCCTGTAGTGATTAAGATAATGGTTCTTCCGCAGTACTTTCGCAGTCCAAGCGATTCGCTAAACTCTACGCAAGCACTATAGCTCAAAAGATTTCACGTGTTTTCTTTTAACACGTTATGCGTAAGGGCACATAGACGGAGCATATCATAGATCAAGCTTTTAAGAAATCACTCAGGTTTCGTAGTGTTGCTCATATGTGAGGCTTTAATGACGCTGTATTCTACGAACAGTTAGGTTGCTGCCGGGTTTCGGAGGCAACGAAATGTTTCCGCCATCGTCGTCTCAAAATAGTTATATTATTAGCATGCGTGTTCGTACGTGTTTGTCTCTGTAATCTCGCATCCATCAAAACGACGTAGGAGACTGCAAATTAAAAAGTCCCAAGGTAAGATTCTTCGTAAGAAGTAATTTCAGCCAATAGTAATGCTGGTCATTAACCAAACCGGATGACCAATTGTAGAGAGCACTTAACCCTTTGTGTGACAGCGGGAGACATACGTCTCACTTTTCCGTCTACAGGAAAGATTTTGTCCCACATCACCCGTTGCGCAACGCTAAGTCACTCATATCTTACCGAAGTCTTCGCAATCCCGAGGAAAATTCTTTTACCCAGCTCTCATAGGGAGGAAGTAGCGTTACAATGGCGTTGAATTTCGACAAGCTTTTTATGATGGGATTCTGAATTTTCCTCTTCTCCAGAGAGAAAGAACGTACCCATCTAAATGCCGGATAATTTCGGCTTTTTCTGGTTTTTCAGAGAGGCGATTCTAGCTTCAAGCCATCACGTGTTTTTGTTCAATTGCGCAATAACTTGATCAATTAATGCAGCAAAACACAATCCCCTGCGAAATTGCCATGCTCATCCCTCAGCGTAATTGCGGATATCGGTGCGTGGAAATATTTTCCTTGATATCATATACCTTCTCAAAAGTAGGCACATATTCAGGGACAACAGCCGTACTCAACAGTTTCGGCAGCCGAAGCAAGGACAGGCAAATGGACAAAAGAAAAATTGTTGGCGCATGCGGTGAAGTAAGCTTTAGAGGAACAGACCACGGTGCTATGAAGGCTCACAAGAGGCGCAGGTGCAGGTGGTGTTCTACTGCTGGAAATGAGGTCCACACAACTTTCCTTAGCACAACTTGAGAAATGATGCTCTGTGCCATTTGCTTCGGCCGTTTCGTCCCAAATACCCGTTGCTGAAGTCGCGAGATCGTGCCTTCATGAGACAGCGGGACAATGTTTTCCCACTTTTTGCAAACATTCTCATGAGTCAGTGGGACATGTATGTCCCACTTTTTTCGGTAAACTACTGGCTTGATTTTGATGAAATTTGTTTTATACTATTTCTTTGTAGTTTATATCAATATACCAAAGCCGGTTTTTACATCGTCGTGTCAACAATACAGGCAAACCTACAAAGGGTTAAGAAAGGAAGAAACAGGAGAGATATGGAAGGTCGGGATGTTAACCAGTCTAGAAAGACTGGTTTGCTACCCTACACTGGGGAAAGAGATAGGAGCGCTTGAAAGTTCGAGGTAGAGAAAAAGAGAGCGAGAAAAGAGGAAGAGGGCGACCACACATACACATACAATGTCACACTCCTCACAGTCACAACATCTCTATTGGTCTGTAACCACCGGTGCAAGTCTGTTGTCTGTAAGAATTTTGGCATTGCATTTGTCGAATTCTTCCATGCGGACCCAGTCACACAAATCGTTTCATGCGTGCGTTAATTATTCTTGTGCGCGTATTCCGAGTTACAGTATTCTTTTATTTCGTTCTTCGGAGTATAGCACGAAGACCTTTGTCGTGAAAGCCGGCGTTACATAAAACGTAAAGAAGTCGGGAACGGTAACGACGACAATGAGTGTGACAGTGAGTGAAATTGGAGGCAGTAAGCGATACTGCTTGAAAGGGTCCAGTAAGTGGCCCTTGACCGATAATGTCAACAGGGCCCCGGAACTTACGCCACTGCCCCGCAGACACATCCTGCTCGCGAGGACGGGGCGAAAGAAAACGACAAGATACCGGCGACATATGGAGCCATTGTAGTGGCACTCTAGGCCCATCGGAAGGATACAGAACTATCGTCATTTGGAAACAACATATACAGAAAAACGTCTTTTATCCTTATTTCGCTACTCGTTCTTTCCGTTTCTTTCATATCTCCCCGGCGATTCCTTGCTTTAGAGTTTACTTTCCACTATGACCTCTTCTATTACTGTTTTCTTCATTCTATCTTTTTCATCGTTAAGGCGTCGCTGTAGCTTCTCCAGCTTTCAGGTTAGATTAGGTAGGTTTTCCAAGCAAACATGTTAGTTTATCATGTATTTTTCCGTGGTTAAGTGCACGGCTATTTAACCACCTGCCTGAGTACGTGTGCGTCATGGGTAGAGCTTCAACAGCAAAACATAACCATACGCGCATTTTTGTTTATTGTAACACTTTTTCTAGAGAAATATATGAATTCATTTTAAAGGCTATTAACAGCGCTAGTAAACACGGACAACGACGAGGGAACAGAGGACGCGCTCAGTGACGCATGTGACGAAGGCGTATCATTGTCCAATGATCTTGTTCCATCTGTTCTTCGCTGTATATAAGTAATCTGTCAACCATTAAACGTTCAGTTGCTGCGCGCGTCCTGTCTTCCCTCGTCTTTGTCCGTGTTTACTAGCGCAGTTAGTAGCCTTTCAAATGATGATGATAATAATAATAATAATAATAATAATAATAATAATAATAATAATAATAATATCTGGGGTTTAACGTCCCAAAACCAAGATATGATTATGAGAGACGCCGTAGTGGAGGACTCCGGAAATTTCGACCACCTGGGGTTCTTTAACGTGCACCTAAATCTAAGTACACGGGCCTCAGACATTTTCGCCTCCACCGAAAATGCAGCCGCCGCGGCCGGGATTCGATCCCGCGACCTTCGGGTCAACAGCCGAGCGCCATAACCACTAGACCACCGTGGCGCGGCGCCTTTAAAATGAATGTGAACCAACTAGCCCGACTTGGTGCTCTACTTCAAATATATGAGTTCTGAGCATACAGGAAGCATTGCCATATTAATGATATTCGATGCTAAAGTACTTTGGAGAAAGGCCGTAAAAGCAGAACCTCGGTCAACGCCAGTACTAATTAAGGGCATATCTGCACACTCCTCGTTTTTATCGTCGACGCACAGGCTGAAGAGCCACACTCGCGGTGCTACAGCAAACATTAATTTTATACCTCTTCCAAGCGAACGTTTCAATCGCAGTTGTTTTCATGTCTTTATACATGCCAGATTCTTTTATATGTAAAAATACCGAAAACCATAAGCAATGTAAGCGAATTGCGGTGAAATAACTCGAATTCAAGTATTCATAGTGTGAATCTGCAACATCTGGACAAAAAAGATAAGAAATATATTTGTAAAATATTTTTTCAGACATCGCAAAAGTATTTTTCTTTAACTCTCACAATGAGCTCAGAGATCTTACGCTGCGGGCGACTTCTACTATCCGAAGAGGCGGTGTGACACAGGGCTTCTATCTACACTTTTCGCAATGCACCTGCAGATAGTGCGTCCACGGCATAATCATGATAAATATCTCTCGCACAGCGGTTTCAGGGAAGGAGGTCGTGTGCTGTCGTTAATACGCAGACAGAGTTCTCTTTTAAAGTGTTGCGTTCGTCTTGACATCTTCTTCCAAATGAATACAAATAGCCTCCTGGCTTCCTCTGCCGAATAGTGCGTACGAGGCCCAAATTATCCCCTCGTGTCGTGAGTGTTCTTATTTCTGTTTTATATTTCTCTTACTTATTTTATGTTTATTTCTCTTTCATCTGGCATGATGTCACACCCAAGATAGCTAATGCACTGAGATTACCTTTTTTTGGTTTTTATCTCTGCATTCCACAATTATTGCTGTCAAGGCCATGAAATTAAGCAACAAATTGTGTATTAACGCCAACGAAACACCCTTTTTTAAAGGCAACATTTTCCACCTTAAAGTCGCACCCGTAAAACATGGAGGTAAGAAATCGACACCAAAACAAACAGAGAAGTGAGCGTCAGAAGTAGCAATCATCACAGCTGCTTCTCCTGCTTCTCACGCCCCCTCTTCTAGTTCACTAATAGGCTCGAGATGCATTTGGACGCGGAAACTAGTACCAGGCACATAACTTTTTAAACAAAATGTGGCCTGTATAGTATGCTTTGCAGCAAGCACACTTTTTCAAAGGAGAAGCGCACTTTTGCAACAAGTATAGTGTGTTTGTGCGTGCGTGCCTGTGTGTGTGTGTGTGTGTGTGTGTGTGTGTGCGTGCGTGCGTGCGTGCGTGCGTGTGTGTGTGTGTGTGTGTGTGTGTGCGTGTGTGCGTGCGTGCGTGTGTGTGTGTGCGTGTGTGTGCGTGCGTGCGTGTGTGTGTGTGTGTGTGTGTGTGTGTGTGTGTGTGTGTGTGTGTGTGTGTGTGTGTGTGTGTGTGTGTGTGTGTGTGTGTGTGTGTGTGTGTGTTGACACCGCTGCGCAGTGCAGTGGCGCAGAGAACTACGATGTTTAATCAACACAAATTATTCGTGCTAATGTACTAATACGTAATACGTCTTCTCAAGGTAAGAGTGGGGTTCTTGTGATATTGCTAAACGTTACTAATAATACGAGGGAAAAAATGCTGCTTAATGTTCCTTTAACCATACAGCAAATATTTTCGAGTAAGCGCTTCCTATATATGATGATGCGCGACAATCCCGCGTCTTTACTTCGCTGCTGTTGGTAGCTTCAAAGCCAAGCGCATCTCGTATCATGCATCTACAAGGATGCATGATACGAGACGGGGACGCTAATGAAAAAAATGAACGCGCACAACTGATTAGCGAAGAAAGCGTACTGAATATTATAAAGCTCTGCGGCTGCGCGTACACATCCGCGTTTCTTCCTTTTTCTGCGCCTTTAAAGGGGTACTGCACCGTTTTTTCGCAGGTGAGTTTACTCTGCCATAAAAATCTCCTGTATACAGAGAAGGCTCTGAGCAATTGTGAAGCTCATCAAATGCTGATAAGGCATTTTATTTTTATATTAAAGTCAATTTTCTCAAGGCGCACCTACCGACATCGACAGTAGCTTGACGTCAGGCTAGAGTACTAACTCTGGTGACTTCACGCAGCAGTATGACTAGTTGTGATGACGTCAGGTACGCAAACTTGCAAAACGGCCGATCGTGCGTCACCAAAACATTTAAAATGGTCGCTTGTGGGTTCATGGATTGAGAACGGTGCAACAAGGCAGACGAAAAGACAAATGATCACACGAACACAAGCGCCGACTGACAACTAAAGTTTATCAAGTTTGTTCGTGTGATCATTTGTCTGTTCGTCTGCCTTGTCGCGCCGTTCTAAATCCATGCCTTCGTACCAACTCGCTACTCGCTCAGTGCTACTCGTCAGTGCTACTCGCTTGTGGGTTGCCAACGGAACCATGGTTCGGAGCGGCTGTGGCGCAAGCATGTGACGAGAAGGCTGTGGCGCGAGCATGTGACGAGAAGCTCATACCATGTTGTGACGTCAGTGTACAGTAGGAACCAAAACCAGTTTTTAAAAACATACTGCGATTACTTTTTCAAGGTGCAGTCATGCTTAGCAGTACATTTTCTAGGCTCTTTAGGGCTTGGCCTTTCGTTAGACGCAAGAAAACGAGCTCTGAAAAGTTTCGTGTCAGTACCCCTTTAACGTAAGTGGTTGCAAGGTTGGCGCTGTGCACGAGAGGTATATTGAGAAAAAAAATCCCCTGCGGAATACTTTTAAATTCTGTTTACGTTCGCGCTAAACGCGCAGATCACGAATACTACGGATGCTTTTTTTTGTTGTTGTTCTTGTTTGACAGACTCAGATAGTCATGAAAAAAATGCTTCCAAGGAGTGATAGTAGCTTTATTATGCGCATTATTAGAACTTATTTGTGACTTTATTTCTGCCTTAGGATAACGTAAACAACGACAAAAGTTGAAGCGAAACACTCTGGTCAGTGAAATGCCAAAAAATTCACAGATTTCAATATTACCGTCTCAGGTTCGCGCTTAGAATTTGCGATTCCTACTCTATGACCACGTAACCGAAGTTTTCTTTTTTTTATTTCTTTTTTCTTTCGTTGTTATTACAGACGCTTGGTGCCAGACGAATATGAAACTTCGGAGCTGCAATTTTGAACAGAGAGAATTGCAAATATGGTGGCAGTAACTCAACAATACACTCAAAAAGCAAGAAGCTTTGCCATCTTTGCGGGCTCTTTGCACGTAGCAAAGCCCGAAACTCTACTCCGTGAGTTGCTATGTGCCAGAGATCCGCATATGTCAGGCGAGAACCAGGGAAATGCAGATTCGAGACTTCAATTTCAACAGCAGAGTTTGCTAGGAAGCTGCGCGGAATTTATTCTGCATTATGTTGTTGACTCCCTTTTTTTGATATCGGCATGTCGAAGAAACACAACGAGGAAGAAGCATAGTAGCGAGTGCATGCTTACGTGCGGGACAGTGGGTGAATGCGTTCGTGTCTGCTTTAAAATGCGCTTGTGCAGGTGTTTGAGCACATTTGGGCTTTTTTCGTAATTTTTTTTCTGTAGGATTTTGTGCAGTCATTATGGGGCACCTTTTTTCATGCAGTTTTTCATTGCGCAGTACGAAATAAGGCTTCCTTCTACGACGACCGAACGGGAGGGAGGAAAATTGAATTGCATTATACTGCATACAGTTAGATTAGATTAGATTAGATTAGATTAGATTAGATTAGATTAGATTAGATTAGATTAGATTAGATTAGATTAGATTAGATTAGATTAGATTAGATTAGAAATATGAATGAACGGACCTACGGCACACCGGAGTGGATTGGATTGGGTTCGAATGTATCGACGGATAGATGAACGGAGTCATTTGTCTGCGGAATATTGTGTATTCACTGCGTGATGATCGAGAGGTATTTGCATCTATAGATGCAATGCCGACAAATTATTTTTTTTTGTGTAAATCTTGTGGGAACCACGCCCACCGGCAATCGCGAGATAGCGCCACGTTCTGCGCAGAGGCGGTGCGCGTGGCCCAGATGCGCGGCTTAAAAGGGGCAGCCTGCGCGCTGCCCAGCAGAGAGGTGCTTTGGCTGCCAGGAAGGACGGATGCTGCCCGCGCTGGCCGATTGCTGCTGCCGCCGATCATGGTCGCCGCCTAGTCGACTCATGTCCCTGGACCGACCCCGCCATATGCAGCGTAGAGTTGAATAAATTATTGTTGTCTGTTATGAGTTGAAGACTCCGTCGTCCTTGCTTTAACTACGGACGGGACGCAGCAAGCCCAGTACCCACAGTTGGCGCCCAACGTGGTTTTTGCTCCCGCCCTTAGGAATAGCACGGTGGACGTAGGTCCAGTCCCTCGTCTTGTTCGTTGCGTCTCCGGGTAGCGCACTCTCGTGCCTGTTGTTTTGTGGCGCGGTTTTTTTTCCCTCTTCATGGCGCAGGCAGACGGAAAGCACCTCCGGTCCGGGACGATCGTGCCTACCGGTGGCGAGCAGGATTCTTCGCACGAGCAGGCTGACCAGCTGCTGGCACAGCAGCTGAACACATTTCAGCGTGTCTTTGAGTCGTGCAACGCGGTCATGGACCGCATGGGCACTCGGGCCGGCGAACCACAGCTCCTACCTCCGGCCACGCTACCCACGTACACGGGTTACGACGACCCGAAATCAGTGGCTGACTGCCTAGAGGAAATAGACAGGTATTTCAGAGCGACCGGCGCCTCCGAAGCGCACGTGATGGCTCGAATCCTGTCGTTGGCTTTACGGGATGCCGCAGGACGGTGGTGGAGGCTACAAACGCCTTTCACCACATGGGCAGAATTTGAACAGCGCTTCCGAGAGGAATTTCTGCCCTCTGTGTACGAGCTGCGAGTCCAGCGTGAGCTCGTACATCATATCAAATGACATACATCCATACATCAGATGACATCGAGTAATCTTCACATAGCAAGGTTGGCTTATCAGAAACTCGAGTACAATGTTCATGTCATGCACTATAGCACAACATGAAGCAGAACAATGTGAAGAACACCAAAGCTTCACAAAAGTAACATTATTGAGCATTCACTAAAATAACATAAAAGCATTAGACGCCGTGTTATATAATTTTGAGCGATTTTAACATAAATTAGGAAAGATCAGAAAAAGCGCAAAAGCATTAAAATACTTTGTTATATTTGCCTTAAGTTACGACAAGTTGTCTCGAAAATTACTGCAAATAATAGAGCCCGCATAGACAAGAAAAAAACATCTCTTACTCTAGAATTACTCCAGAGATGCACATCCTAGGGTATATGGCATCGCACGTAAAGGTCCTACAGCGAGTTAATGGTGTTGACCTTTCGTTCTCAATAATAATAATAATAATAATAATAATAATAATAATAATAATAATAATAATAATAATAATAATAATAATAATAATAATAATAATAATATCTGGGGTTTAACGTCCCAAAACCACGATATGATTATGAGAGACGCCGTAGTGGAGGGCTCCGGAAATTTCGACCACCTGGGGTTCTTTAACGACCACCTGGGGCCATAACCACTAGACCACCGTGGCGGGGCGACCTTTCGTTCTCGGATTCATAAAGGTTCAAGTGGGTTATTTCGCCGTAAGGCACATGATCACCTGCGCTTATAATCCCAACCATGCGATGCTGTGTATGACATTACATTTACCTCTTTTAATGTAAACGCCAGTGATCCAGTGTAAATGCGGGTTTCCAAGCAATTATATTAGAAGCGAATGAACCGTATTTACGCTCAGACCTATCTTACAAGAGCATCACAAGGAAAGCAAAACAAAAACGCGGAATAAACTAATACATATATCAAACACGATGCCAGCGCCAGCTTAGAACTATGTCGGCGACGGCGTACTCTTGACGAGACTGATCCAAGCACGGCTTCTCAATCACCGAAAAAGCAGAGCTCCGAGAAAATCGGATTACTACGTCTAGTAATTGGACGTATGCCGTCTAACTCCGGGAGAATATGTACCTTTCGCCCGTGTCTTTCCGAAGAACTCCCAGCTTTCTGCTCAACAAGTCCGATACTCGGAGTAGCTAGGCGCCCTGTCTTCGTTATCTCTTTGTTTTTTCCTCGTCCCGCCCTCGCTTGTATAACTTACCTTTGGATATTCACTTCTTCTGGAACGTTCTTTGTAAGGCCCGCTTTCCCATAAAAGGAAGGTAGCCCACTTTATATGTTGAAAGACCAGTGGCTAGACGATCGAGAAAAACAGAGGGAGACAGAAACTGCACGAACAGGCAGAAAGGGTAACCTGAGCTAGTTCCGGTTGGCTACCTTGCACGCAAAAAGGGGTGCCCGGTTTAAAATGGAGGGATTGCAGAAGAAAAAAGATAGAAACATACACGACAGCACTAGGACAAGGAATGAGTATTGACTGGGCTATATCCTGAGCGTGTTAAGTAACTGCGTGCGCAAATCATTCGATATATATATATATATATATATATATATATATATATATATATATATATATATATATATATATATATATATATATATATATATATATATATATACCATATATATAACATGTACCATATATAACCATATATATATATATATATATATATACATATATATATATATATATATATATAACATATATATATATACATATATACATATATATATATATATATATATATATATATATATATATATATATATATATATATATATATATATATATATATATATATATATATATATATCGCCCTCCTCGCCGAATGTCAGGAGATATGCGCATTCCACAAGTCTCTCTTTTAGGCCTCGCAAATTCAGCCTTCCTACCATTTGCAGGATTCGTGCATAGGCTTCGTACCTACGCCGTAGCCAGTTGCGCCAAATTTATATACAGTGCACAGCATACGCGGCTTATTCCGGATAATGTCAACGTGGAATTCGGGTGCAATAAGCGAAGTAGGAGCATGCTTATAGACAGCACTCGCAACGAAAGCATAAGAAACGTGTCCTAACACTACGCATGCTACTCGCGGTGTGAGTGTCTGGAAATTCCATTTATGGCAGACGAGACAGGCAGACTTCGAATTTCAAAATTCAGATTACAGTTCTAGGAGCGGCGTCGACTCCTGAAAGCGGCGCTTCGTTCATTTTTGCATGGTCGCTCACACATATATTTATACATAGACATATTTATACATTTTCATCTATAACGACACTTCTTCAAAAAATAAGTAAGCATGACACGTCTCTTTTTGCCGACGAGGTTATACTTTGAAGGCAGCGTCAAGCCGACGAGGCAAAACCTGCTCGCTTCAAGCGAAGAACCATTCTGGCCTACGGCAGCCCTGTCGCACATGTGAGGCAGCAATATTCGCAGCAAATTCTTGAGTTTCGACGTGCCTGAGTGGTAAGCCCGGTTTCTGTGGCAAGCCCTTGGTATACGAAATCCTGCAACTTGTATGAGTAAGGAGTAAGAGCGTCAATCTTTGTGGAATACGTGATGCGCATGTACGTCATCACGGCAGCGCTTTTCAAAGGCTAAAGGTTCGAAAGTTGAGGTCACGTAGCGCTTTCGCGAAAGTTCTTATTTTTTGCTTGCCGCAGAAAAAGAAGATTTTCACTGAGAACACTCTTTTGCGGTGCCTTAAGACTTGTAATGGGTAGCGCGCTGGGTCGGGGGTGTTTGAGGGGGCAGGAAGTTCGTATATAATTGTACAGCTTGACTTCTATACGCTACAGTTTGCACAGAATTTTATAGCTTGCACCGAAGAAAGACGAGAAATCAGGCAGTACAAGACAGACAGACAGACAGACAGACAGACAGACAGACAGACAGACAGACAGACAGACAGACAGACAGACAGACAGACAGACAGACAGACAGACAGACAGACAGACAGACAGACAGACAGACAGACAGACAGACAGACAGACAAAGTCCCCAATTTAGTGCCGTTCTAATACATTGGGTATTATTATGCCCTATCGCTTGATAAAAGCTCTCGCGAGCTATTACCTCCCCTCTTTATGAATTTATTCATTTGTGGCAGGTTGGCTGATCACGGAGCCAGTGCTAAAGCACGTTAGGGGCTGAAATTTTACTGTGGGCGCCGGGCAAGATCAATGCATCGACTGCGAAGAAAAAGAATATGGCTTTCGCCTTCCACAAGTGTTGAAGATTGGGCGAGTTGGTTCGTCGTACTTGAACTGGTATAGCGCATTACGGGGAAGAAGAAACGGCCGAGCAGACCGACACAAGAGGACAGAGCGCTAACTTCCAACTGAGCTTTATTGTCAAAATGCATCAAATATGTAGACTTGTGCAAGCATACAATTAGACACACCATCGCACCGTCACACGCCACAGATTCATAGACGGTTTCCCTGATTAATGAAGGAAGGTTTCCCTGATTACTCGATACCACTCTCATGTGGTAACAAGTATATCGGCCAAACGGGGCGCTGCCTTAATGAAAGGCTAAAAGAGCACCATTATAATGTCCACAAAGCAATTCAGGGCCACATTGGAATTCACTGCCACGATTGTGGGTGCTCCCCCATGTTTCATCAATGTGGAGTAGTTAGAAAGCACCTGTCACAAATCACTCGAGAGATTATTGAAGCGCATTGTATAGCAAGAGCTGGCATCAGATGTATCAGCGCCCCTTCGTTGGCTTTATCTGAACATGAAGTGGCCTTCCTTAATCAGGGAAACCGTCTATGAATCTGTGGCGTGTGACGGTGCGATGGTGTGTCTAATTGTATGCTTGCACAAGTCTACATATTTGATGCATTTTGACAATAAAGCTCAGTTGGAAGTTAGCGCTCTGTCCTCTTGTGTCGGTCTGCTCGGCCATTTCTTCTTCCCCGTAATGCCCTATACCAGTTCAAATTTTCGCCTTCCAGACGTCTTAGGTGAATGTATAAGGGACCCTGTGATTTTACTGTTTGCGTCTTTCGAGCGTGCAAATTATTTGCTTAATTTGAATGTAACCGGTCGTAAAATTTTACAGCAGGCTTGAAGCCGAGCTGCGTACCATTTTTGCCGCGAACTGTAAGCAGAGGTGCATTGAGCGCTACGAAAGTCTTAGCGTGTAGCACCAAACAAGACAGTAATTCAGAGGAAGATTGAGATTTGAGGTGACGAAAGATTGTTTAACAAGTAATATCGCGAAATCCAGAACGTTGGCTTCAATAATAATATCTGAAGTTTTACGCGCCAAACACACGATATGATTATGAATCACGCTGTAGTGGAGGGCTCCGGAAATTTCAACCACCTGGGGTTCTTTAACCTGCACCTAAAACTAAGTATTTCGATGGAACATTTCGCCTACATCGAAGTGCGACCGCTGCGGCTGGGATCGAACCCGCGATATTCTGGTCAGCAGCTGAACATCGTGACCACTTTACCACCGCGGCATCTAAAACGGTGGCTTCAGCGACGCTCTTCAACGATTTTTCACTAACGTTGTTTAGCAAGCGCTTTAATTACCCATGGTTTCGCGAATGCATACAATAACAAGCTTTTTTTTAATGAAAGTTCTACTGACGTGTGTCGTTCATTCTCTAAGGGAGAGCGCAAACAGTCTCTCTGCCTTAGCGTACGTCGCTACGCGAATAGTAAGGTTAACTAAGAGAGTGCTATAACACAGCGACATTTCAACCACAGCATCTACAGACTCGCTGTAGTTCCTTTCTAATCATCCCTTCCCAATAACATTCGACTTCTGACGAGTACCGCGAGAAACACATACAAAGAAGGCGCAAGCACACAAGACGGGCACAGTACCTTCTTTGTCTGTGTTTCCTACGCTGTTACTCAAAAGTGAAAGTTCCAACCAACTGGCGCAAACCAAAGTTTTACTCCCAATAGCCGATCGTTTGAATGCGAATGGGAATGCCTCAAAAACTGAGCAATAGAAAACGGCTAGTCCTGAACGCGACTTGAGCTCCCCTGGCGGCGCCCGTTCTTGGAGGATAATTCTCCGCTATTGAAGGACTCAGCCTGCCTTGCTACAAAATATTCTCACGTAATACTTCACCAAAGCGCATATAGCTATCAGCCGCCGCGAAGTCAGCTCTGTGCGACGCTGTGCAGCGCTGAGCGACGGCTGTGCGACAACGACTCCCCGAGAAGCCAGATAGAAGCTGTGGAAACACGTGCTGCATGCCCTGTTTGCCTTATGGGTTCCTTGTCGTTGCCAGTATGTCATAGAAGGCGCGGGTATTGATCCATTTCCCGTTCGGGGGCCGGAAGAGAGTGAATGGCCATGTGTGCATTCCGAATTAGGCGAGGCGAGGTCTTTTGTTCACCGACACTGGCGCCGAAAGTTTGCGTTCCGGCATGAGTTTGTCTACTTCATCCTTCGTATGTGACCTTGTGCCCCAGCCTTTTCCATCTGAATGCCACTGGCATCAACCCTGGCGTGCCCGCTGGTGCGTCGCGTGCCTTCACTCTTTATGCTTACGTGGCACTGAGCAAACACTCTGGCTCAACCCCCCTCCCTCCCCCCCTCCCTCCGCCTACTCCTTTCCATTCACCAATTTTCTACCCCGGAGGGTATGCGAGTGAACTAGAGAACCGACTGTGTGCTCTATTGCTGAATCGATGCTGCATGCTGACGCCGCGAATTTCAAGTAAGGCAAACATGAATAAACAATGTGGAAGACGTGACTGTCCCGACAGTACAAAACGGGATTCTCGGTATTTGCGAAAAAGCGGATGCATCTTTGATGCGTTTGAAGGAAGTCAGTCCACCAATTTCTGGAGTCATGCAAATGGCAAATGATGGCTACGGATTTGGGAATCGCGATCTCTTCAATTGATTGGCGCACAGAAGAGCATATTTGAATGTGTTACATTCTATCTCTCTCTATCTCTCTCTCTCTTCTCTCTCTGTTACACGTGTGTAGTGCATTAAAGAGCTTCGCTTGTCATTCAGTTTCACAGAGTGGCATGACATCCCGATATTTTCCCGAAAGGTTACTGAATATAAATAAGAGCGAGAACGATAACTCAGAGCGCATTCTTCTAGCTGAAGTTTTTGAATTGCATGAAATCCTACGTACATGTACGCATGTATATGTGAAGGATATTCCAAAAGAAAAGAGTGAAGCGCCACGCTTCAGTTTCTTCTCTTCTCTACGCCCCTTTTTCACGAAATGTATTTTGCGCCACAGTCAAGTGTACCTAAGATATGTTAAGGAACTTCTGAAGTGTTATGCAGATGCCAGCATTTTTACTGACGTTCACGGAGTTGTCAGCATGTTTGAAAGGCTTAACATTTCTTACAACAGTAATCTTGCAGTCCTCTTTTTTTTTCTCTGTCAGAGAGACACATAAAGGCAGGATGGGAATGTCACCCAGGCCGAGCCTGGTTTGCTACCCTGGGGAAAGGAAAATGGGACTGAAAGATGATAAGAAAGATAGACGTTCGTAGTAACAAATGCAAACAAAGAAGCGTTCGTAAAAATTGATGCGCTTCAAGAAGAGAGGCAACGATTTTATAGCACTGAATGTTGCAGATGCGCGAAGCCGTGATCCGAAAACCTCTTCCGTTAAAGCCCTGCCACATAAATGGCTTATCAACTACCGGATAAATTGCTAGCTATAGCCAGAAAACTAGGCCTAAAAGGTACAGTTTCCTGGCTAAATATAACGCCTTATGCGGGACTCGATTAAGAGTTTAGTGAAGTCCACAGGTTCGGCCTCTTATCATTGTATGCAGGACAATCACACGGGAGACATTTGATAGTTTACGTCACAGGTGCTGGGGTTGGCACTGTACGCCATTTCTATTAGGAATGAGTAAGAATTTGTCATCAAAACTAGCGCTGCTTTATCCCGTCGGGTAGAACGAGGTGAAAGCAGCAATTTCAAGTGAAGTGGTTGATTTATAAAGGCAGTTGACTTCGAGGATTCCAAATAGGAACATGGCATCGATACAGTCTAAGAAAAAAATATTCTTTTGACTTTTTTTTTCCTGACTTGCACGTGTGTGACTGTCTTTAGGGAGACGCATGAACACCTTTAGGAGATCACTCTATTCTCTTCAGAGACTGGTGGGATCCAAAAGAGGGTTACCAAGTCTCTTTAAAGAGACTCACGTACCTGTCAGGGCAGGACTCAGTGAAAAAACTAACGCATACTCCTTTTTTTTTTTAGTGTGTGGCCGAAAGTGACCTATGTGAATTAGAGGTGTGCACGGGCTCCGGGTAGCCCGAAAGCCCGAGCCCGACCCGGCCCGCGGGCCGGGCTCGGGCGGGCCGACGTATTTTAACCTCGGGCCCGGGCCGGGCTCGGGCTACTTGGAGTTTTATCAGGCCGGGCTCGGGCCCGGAGCAAAGCCCGACTCAAGCCCGAAATATAGAGAATGAGCGGGAATTGTTTTCCAGCACGCATACAGCGCCTTTTCCGCGACCAACCTTTACCGCTTTTCCTTTCCATTCGCTACTTTAAACAAATGGGGAGCAGGTAAAACACTGCCTCTGTTGTAACAAACAGAGAAGTGGCACCATGCACCTGAGCTAGTGACGGCGCCACGCGACTGTTCGCGTTAGATTTAAGGCGAAATCCCATATGAGTAAAAATGCACGCGACAGCGACGAGCGACTGATCGCATTCGTGCAAGCTGACGCTTGCATGGGCATACCCCATACACGTGACGGCTTTGGCGAGCGAACTCCATTGTTGCTCGCATAAGGCCGTCTACTTGTAATGTGTAATCTGTGTAATAGGGACTGTTCGTCGTGTGTCGTTTGATCATATTTAACATGCTCAATAAAATGTCAAATTACCGGAAAACGAGGTTTTGCTTCGCAGCGAACCTTCAAAAAGCCGGGCCGGGCCGGGCCGGGCCGGGCCCGGGATTGTGTTTTCGTACGTCGGGCCGGGCCGGGCGGGCTCGCAGCCCCTTGCCGTCGGGCTCGGGCGGGCCTTCGACAAAGTCAGCGGGCCCGGGCCGGGCTCGGGCTCGGAAATACGGCCCGTGCACAGCTCTAATGTGAATAATAAATACTGCCTCGGCTACTTACTGTACGATCCCGTTTTATGAGGATCAATTTCCCATCTAACTTCTCAGAGTGGCGGCGTCCTTTCGGCTTCTCAGTAAAAATCACTGCTCACCTAGCAGTCATGACGCGGTAACGAGGCAGGCGGTCGTACGATTCGAACATTAGAAAGATCGCAGTATCCGAAACGAGATGCTGGTTCCGGTTCCCTTTGTTTCGCCCCATGGCTTCGTGCGTTCATTCGAGAGAACAGACCGTCGGGCTTTCATCACAAAGGGCGCTTCCTCTCGCAGACACCTGAGCCCCGAGAACCGGCAACTCTTTCAGATCTCTAGGCGAGTCAAGTCACACATTTTCAGGACTGGTCTTTACGTGCTTAAAGTTCAGAAGCCATTCTCTCGCCTGGCTTCAAAGTGGAAAAAGACATTTAAAATGCACGAGCAGAGTAGAGGCTATAAAATACGGTGGCTCTGAAATCCGAGTAGAATAATTACAATGGTAAGAATACGCGGATCTTCGGCACGGCACGCATGTCTACACTTGGAACAGTAATTTCAAAGCTATCCGTCGGCCATTTGAAGGGCTAGGAATTGAAGGCAGTGGTTGAGTTTTAAAGAAATGTCGCTACCTTTTCCATTCACCGATGCAAATAGAATAAAAGAGAACATCTGTGGCGGACAGCTTGCGCACTTGATAACCGTATGCATAACATTAACTTGAGCTCGTCGTTTTCAATGTGCAAAGAAGTGCCTTATGATAACACGAAGTGTTTCGGGGCGTCCGAAGATTGAAAGTCATTTGCAGCTTGCTACATCCACGTGAGCTTCCAGGGTGGGGCTAGACAGCAAGATCTTCCATCGTTCTCTAAGGGGTGGTATAAGATGGATGAACATGTTGGGGGTGGGGTCAGAGAGAGGTGGTGGCGCTTGCTCTTGGTTGGAGTTGCATTCCCCTATTATGTATTGTAGTGTTCCTGGCTTTTGGAACACAGGGCGTTTCTGCCCGTGCTGCTTCGGGTGCATTCTGTTAAGTATTCGGGGATGTTTCTGTCTGCACGTTTTCTGTTGCTCCCTCGTCAACTTTGGAAGTGGCTCAGGGAAGCTTTGTCGCTCGCAGCGGTAACACTCCGCTATGTCTTTGTACGTGGCAAGACCAGCTGCGGCTCATTACCAGGGTCCAGGAGGCGGGAGAAGCATATGGATTCCCGTAAAGAGGGAACCACTACCATCCGGCGCATGCACCGGAAGCTCATTAATAAAGACTTTTATTCATTCATTCCACGTGAGCGTTCGCTTCTTTTTGTGTGGTCTAGGCTTCATAGGTGCGCCAAGTTTCGCGGCAGTATGGGAGCGTATATCAAAGCCTTTATTAAGCTGAGGCTTTGGCGGGTGCCGCCATCTGTGGTGCTGTGAGACAGCAAGCCTGGTTTTTCCAGCAAAATTGCCGTTCAGACAAATGCGCATAATGTTGATCGCATCTCTCGAAGAAACCGCGTTGCCTTTCTGTCAGTATAACGTCTCTATTCAGTCCCGGGTATAGACGTTACAGGTAATGAATGAGACTGATATTCATGCTCGCTGTGCCTTCGAAGATAGAACAGCTAAGGAGGCTTCTCGGAGTTTTAAAATAGCAGGAAACATACGAAATATCTACAAATACACTGCCAACACAAGCTTTCACTTACAACCGTCATATAAAAAATGTAAGGAATCCTTGTTTATCATCTTCTCTGTTACTTTTCTTCAATGTTGAGGCACTTTTCCTAGGCCATAACAAGAACAACAACAATGCTCGTGTTTTGTCCAAATTTAGCATCAACAAATTTAGTGAGTTAACAAATTTGGACTCTCTCTCTCTCTCTCTCTCTCTCTCTCTCTCTGACCTATCCGTCTATTCCACGTCTATTCACCTGGGCATGATTTACAGCAAGATGGCATGTTGTAGATGTTGTAGAGAAGCCATTCGTGGACCATTCAAGGAATCCTGTGCGCATTTTTTTATTAATTAATTATACGTTTTGCATTTTTTCATTCTTGCAAACTACAGGAAGAGGTTTCTCGAATCACTGTTTAATATTCTTACACTTTATAGATAAACCAAGAGCGATTCGCCAGGCGCAACTTCCATCACTCCATACAGTCTGCTACAGCCATCAAAGAAATGCGCTGTGCAGTTCATGATAAACCGCTCTGCTTATATACATGGCCCGTCTAAGGTCCTGACCGTCAAGGAGGAAGCGCGCGTCATAAGTCATATGCTGTCAGCAACCGCATGGTCAATGTGAAGTGGCAATCCCCGCTGGCGCCCTAATCACAAACACTGCGCAGCATTACTTCCGCGTCACTGACAGGAGAACACCAGGCAGGGCTTACAAAACGATCGCTCCAGTATTAACGCTGAGGAGAGACAGCGAGAACGCGAAGACAACTTGTGATCCCAGCTTATACTGTTCGCGCATCTTCGGAGTGCTTATGTTCTTCGCAGGCTTCATCACTGCCACTCTAGCTCCAGAGCTGAACTTTCCCCTATACTCTTGTATTATAGTTCCGGAGGGGGCCGCAATATCGGCCCGCTCCCCTCGAGCACTGCGCCGCGCGAAATGGCGGCTCTCTGTCGACTCAACGGTGAAGGCACTTACGTAGCGCCCGAGTGCCGCACATTCCAGGCTGGCGTGAGCAGTATAGAGCAACTCAGGGGAGGCTGGGGGATGCTGAGGACGTAGCCAAGCGTTAGGGCAGCCCGTAGGTACAGAGAAAAGCAGCGCAATATTGCCCAGCAGGGAAATGGTTCGAAGCTCATAGAGGGAAGCGAGGCGGCGTGGCGTGTGCAAGGCGAGGACAGAGTAAGAGCTTGAGTGGGGAGTTTTGTGACCCTTGAAGTATGGAGGAACTTTTGGCTGAGACGCGAGCAGCAAGAGGTGGAGTGATGAAGGGCCGGCAACACGCTGAACTGCGCCCCCGGGGTCACTCGATTCAGGAGAGTCGCTTGATAGGATTTGTAGCGCTGGGCCCATTGTGATATGTGTGTTAAATGATGGCTTAAAAATGGGATCACCGGTGAGGGATACTGGACACTTGATATTCTTTTATTTATTACACCGGAAAGCCTGGTTCATCGCCTAGCTTCCTACTCCAGTTGTCGGTTGTAGACTATGGTGTATAGAAATATGATACATCTTGTTTCGCGACATTCACTGTTTTCCGGCAACTGCGTCACCATTGGCATCCATAAATATGGCTACAGGCCAAGTTTATTGCCCCCCCTCGTCATTTTCATGCACGAATACAATGCTTGAAGAGCGAATTTTTTAAGCTTAAGCCCTGTTATCGTCATTGTGATATTGCAATGTGCGCCTCTTTTGAGCCGCTGTCGGTATTTTCACGAAAGTTTCAACGAGATATTGCAAATAAACATACCGCTAACTTATTAGGGAAAATTTCCATGTGAAATTTCCGTGGAAGATTTCCATGTGAACGCGATCACCGCATAGCGCAGACAATGCTTTGTTCTGGTCACCAATATACATGTACAGGGGCCACAGATCTCGGACTCTGTGTGCTACTGAACACTTTGCATCAAATTCCCCAAATTTCTACTGAATCTTTGTTACAATGTACGTTTTTGTCCATATGTGTGTCATTCTAATGTGGTGATTCTAGTTCAAACACGTGACAAGAGGTAGCGAAGTTATTTCCTGTACTAAAGGAAAGAAAAGTTATAGATCAAATTTCATAACGTTCGGCTCCCGTTGCTCAAATGGCATGGGTTCTCCCCATGCCAATCCCAGCACACCAATATATAGCACTTCCTTTCTTCACGCTGTGGCAATGACAAAAGTGGGTATGATGAAGTGTCATAGCAAGGACAAATACCACAGCAGCACTATCGTTGATGACGACAGCGTTTGTCGTCGACCTGGTGAAACCGACGGACAGAAGACAAACTAACCTTGGAGCACTTCTGTCAAAGCCCCTCAAGTCCGAAATCGGCCTGCATGAAATTGTACTCTAAGATTCAGGCTCATTGAAGATGCTCTGATGCAAATATAGTCATTTTAGCCACAGCCAAGGTGTGCAGTTTTCGCTGCTGCCTATAAACTTCGTCTCCAGGAGTAGATTGCAAACACATGCACTAACATGCGCAACCGGATTAGCAGGCTTATCCAGCGCGCTTAATTGTCGACTTTTTTTTCATTATTGCGTCCGTCTAACATGCGATAATTCAACATAGTTATAGTTTTGTATATATGTCAAGCAGTCCGCTGGAAGTTAACAAACTTGGCTTGTGTTTGTCGAGGAAAGGATGTCACGTTTTCGCGTCATGCGCCAAAAGAACGCTCAGTAAACCCCAGCGCTAATGCGTCCTTGAACCGTGCACACCCGAGCTTCGACGAGCGTAATTTATTCTGGAAGATGCCAGAGCCAGCTTCTGCGCGATGTCACGTTACACACGATCCAGACGCGTTTTTCAGGGGCGTCGCACATTGCATCAGTAGCCGTCGGGGCAACGGCGATAGGCGAGACAGAATGTGTGCACCCAAGTGGCAATTTGCTCAGTAACGATAACGACGGGTGGTAACAAGTCTTGAAGCAAAAACCTCGTTACTTAGGGGCCAATAACTTCGGCGTCTGCGACACCTCGGCGTCGAGTTTCACTCCAGACGAATACTATAGTTTGTGTACTCTAAGCGCGCGAGAAGTTTGCTCGGTTTTTCTCGTAACTTACTTGGTCGTAACCCGGTAGCACTGGAGACGGTAACACAGAACTATATTGCAGAACAGACTGTGGGGCTAGTTGACTATCCATGAACACTGAAAGAATAAGCACTAAAAACTGACGAGCACGAAAAGGAGAAGAGGCAAAGGAACTTTGTCTGTTCCCCTTTTTGTGCTCGTCAATTTTTAGCGCTTATTTTTTCCGTGCACACAGAGCTATGTCGGATATACTGTAGTAATAAGCGCATACGACTGCTAACTGATCACTCAGTATTCACTCTGAAATTTTAGCGGGTCGTTTTCCACGTCGAAATTGCTGAGAGTGACAAAAACTGATGCGTCTGCTTACACACAGAGTTATACACATTGTACTAAAAGTCATCGTCACAAATTACAATTTCGTGACCAACCCAGACATCGGTGCTTGCTCTCGGTCACTTTGGGTCCCGCCACACACGTATTAAACTGAATTCGGGGAAAGAAAGTGTTGCCATAGCGCTGGTCAAAGAAAAAACCTACCTAATTACAGGCATGGCCAACTACTAGACGTGTGTATTAACAGTGCAAAGTCTGGACGTGTACACAGCGACTGGACAATGCACCGAACACTCTTGCTGTGTCGCCTTCGCGATGTTCACCCATACCAAATTAGGTACCCAAATACAGTTCCATCCTTTAAAAAGAATACCTCTTAGATGAAGCTTTCTGATTATCTACTTTGTATTGCATGCAAGATTACGCGAGACGTTAAGCCCATTATATAACCGTGCCCAAGGCAAAGGTCATGCTCTGCATGCGCGCATGCAACACCTTGTGTTTGCATGGCTATTCACTATAGTCATACAAGGAATACAAACGCAAATAAAGCTACATTTTCATCATAACGCGTGCGACAGCACATGTACTATATATTGAGAACTCCGGCCGACATCTGTCCCTGAGCCCAGATTTGGAGCCCAATGTGGGGCTCGAACTCCCGACCCTGAGATTAAGACTCATGCTTCACCGACCGAGCGTGAACCCTCAATATATACTCGTCGTGAAAGTGAAGTAAACACAGCCTAAGATTGTAAACTGTAGAGGAACGGTTAACAGCTGCAGCAGTCATTCGAACCTGAACTCTTCTCTAGTAAGAATGATGGAAAATTCTCCGAGTATGTTTACAGTATACAGCTGACAGTCTCACTGATTTTCGAAAAAACAGAAAAAAAACTGTTCTTTTCTAAGCATCCTGCCCCTTCGTACTAAAATGGCTCAAATAATTGACTTGACACAATACTGTGATGAACCATCTATTTCTTTTCTCTCTTTCTCGTTTTCATCATTCACGAAACACAGTGAGCCCGTGTCTTGTCTCATTTTGGCAACTTAGCAGCAGCCAAGGGTAAACAACACGGCACTTGCTTAAATCTCACGTGACACTGGTAGTGACGGCGCGGTATTTATTTTTAATACTGCCTCGCAAACAAATTGTTAACGTCTGGCGTGCTAGCGCCCGGGTCTCGTCATTTGCATTATTCATTACCATCCTGCTGCGAGTTCAATCACACTGAAAGGGTCAATAAAGATTGAACGGAACCACACTGAACTAGAACCTCCTAGTCCGCTACTGCTGTTGCGGTTGTTTTGTATTACATGTGTTGAGGAAAGATTCGTGTTTGCGTATGCTATTGAAGACAATGTACACAGTATGTACACTCACGTAGTTTTGTATTTAACGTCTCCCCCAGGCACGTGCAATTCTTTTATTACCCTCCTATGTTCGTCTTCCATTTCTTACTTGTGTTTCTACTTGTGCGCGTTTGGTGACAGTTTATCGAGTAAGGATTTATGGTCCCATGTTACCAAGTACGCGAAATATGAAACCAAAAAACAAAAGAAAGGTTCTGTTCTTCTGCGGAATAAATAGTTACTTTAAAATTGTCCGCAACGCTATTTAACGGCGAAGCTGCTTAGCATATCGTTCCTTGCGAGTCGATCGCAGAACACTGTCATCATCTTAACGGGTATGTGCCACTGTGCGGCTACCTGATAAGTACTGAGATAGAGAGAGAGGGAGAAGAAAGAGAGAAACAAACAGAGAGACGAAAAGAAAGATACAAAGAAAAAGAAAGCAAAATTCTTGCCGAAAAAAAATCTTCGCGAGGCGGGATTCGAACCTTCGGGCCCTCGATCCGAAGGCGAGCGACCTAACCATTCGGCTATCCAGGCAGTGTAGCAAGGGAGTGGGAAAGGGAGGTGAGCATGAGAAGGAGAGATGTGATTGTGAGGAGGAGGCAAAGGAGGAGGGGAGAGAGTAAAGCGCAGCACAGAAAGAATGAGAAAGAGAAATAGAGAGAAAGAAATGCAGAAAGAAAAAGAGAGAGAGAAAACATCATCTAAAGAGAGAGAAAGAACTAGAGAGAGAAAAAAAGATAGAAAGAAAGAGGAAGCAAGCATCACGACATCTAGCGACCAGATACCGCACCACCTGGCCAAGCCGCGCATGCGCAGTAGCTAAGCCACTCCCACCGACTGAGACATCGCGCGCAGCCTCCGCTCTATAATGCGCAGCCTGGTTGCGTACTCCCGAGGAGGAAGCCGCGCATTTCGAAGCTAGACGTGTCGGCCGACGGGGAGTACGAGAGGGAATATACGGCTCTGGCTGTGCCAAGTTTTGCGCGACTTAGTGCGAACTGCCCGCAATGTTTAACACGAAAGTGTTTTATGCCGGGGTCCACCAAGATTTCAATGACGTATTTCCGTCACGGAAACGACGTCGAAAAAAGGTACACGATCAGATGGCAAAGAAAAAAAGGTTCCGTCACCGGGCGTCGAACCCACGACCGCTCGGTGTGCAACAACACATGCCGGGCACGCTATCCACTGCGCCACGCTCACAGACTCTAGAGGTTTTACAAACGCGCCTTTTATATCTACCACTCTCCCGTTCGGCGGGGTGGTGTTGCCCTCTGGGAGCGGTCAGGTAAAGTAATTCTTCATTACTATGGCCTCCGCGATTAGCAGCTTCAACGCGTTGCACTTCCGTCTTTTTCGGAGCGTTTGCAATAGAAGTTCAATTTTGTCAATGCCTTAACACACCGCGATGTGGCGACCTTATCGCAAGCGTTGTAAAACCGTCGGTCTGGCTCATAGCATTACGCTAATAAAAACCAAATATAGCTCTGCGACGCGCGCCTGCCTCAGCTGGCTGTAACACCGCGTTCCCCGCTCACGCGCTCGCCCCGAGAAAAATCGCGGCCGGGCTACCGGGGCGGCACGACGCGCTTTGCGTTTCCCTCTAGTCCGACCGTGGTGTTCAATCACATTTTAACATGCCGCGGAATGGCGACCAAGTTCTGCGTCCAATATGCGACGCTCTTCTGGCTATCACACCTCGTTCTCTGATTACGCTTTCACCGTTAAGTACTACAGCTACCACAAGGGTTTGTTTAATCATTTAATAAGGACGTTAGTCGTCGGGATGGAGATGTACCACCAATCATCAAAGTGAGTGCATACACGTTAAACGGTGCTATAGCTGCCAGACATCAATATACATTGTTCAAACTCTCTTATATCAATGTACAGTAAACATTCAGTTACTTCTGTAAGGGCACGCTTTACTTTCGTGTCATTCCGATTCCTATGAAGGAGGGATCAACCATGGTTTTTTTTTACAACTGTGCTACTTTTCTCTCTCTCTCTTTCTGTCCTTCTGCCCTGCTCACATATATTTCATTCCTGAATGCGTTTCTGCCTTAAGCAGGCAGAAACGCATTGAGGAATGAAATATATGTGCGTCGTTTGAGCAAGAGTCGTTTTAGTAGTTGATCATATGACCGCGTTTCCTCAAGCAAGCCTTCGCGCTTGCTTGAAGTTTACAGCTTTCTTAAAACTAATCGGTGAAAATAAAGTTATCATTCATTATGCGTGTCTCTCAATGACTGACTCTCTTTCTTAATCAGCATATAATTTTTAAGACAAATCAGTTCTCCGAGTAATAAAGCGGTTAATTCTCGTTAAATACCCCCGAGCTCGCACTACGGAAAGTTAAGGCTCGCAGCATTAATTAACGAGCGTCCTTCAATGTTAGAACTCTTTTCAGCGCCTTGAGGTGAAATCATCTTCAGGTAGGACAATGATGAAGGCGTGCTAGGTGAAAGCCTAGGTGAAATGTAGTCTAGAAGTACACGTTGCTGGTCTAGTCGGTTCATGTTCAAGTACAAGACACTAAAGCATGGCTGTTTTTGCGCAAGGAAATAACGAGGGAAGGGGTCCAGGGGACTGGGCCCCTTCCCTCACGTGAACCCTTTTACTCGTTATTTCCTTGCGCAGAAACAGCCATACTTTTATGGCTTGTACTTGAGCCTAGGTGAAAGCCATGCTCAGCGCAGCGGGTTTCTTCTCTCTCAGCGCTACTTGCGCTACGCTCTACGCGAAAGAGACGTTGCTGCGCAGAAGAGCGGGTGGGAGGGCGCGCTCTGCGCACATACGTCATAATCGGAGCGGCGGCGGTTGCGGCGGTGGCGGTGGCGCCAGTCGGCGGCGAGGAAGCTTCAGGTGGAGGAGCGTCTGCGCCGTGGATACGTGGCGTTCACAAAGTCGTCTCAGCGCCGAATGTGTACTTCCCGCTACGACCGCTTGTGTATTGCAAAAAAAAATATATAACCCTTATCATATAACATAACGCGTTACCCAAGTGCAGCTACGCTTTCGCCTTTTTGTGGTACAGTAGTGTAGTATCTACCAAACTTTTCAGTTCTACTGACATACAGAGCAGCCACTGTAGACTATTATTTTGTAACACAAACAAATAATAAATATATTCTCGGGTTTTACGGGCCAAAATTACGATGTGATTACAAGAGACGCCATAGCGGGTCACTCCGTGGTTTAATTTTGACAGCCCGAGGTGCTTTAACGCGCATTTTTCAAAGCTCAACCAATAATAAAGCCCCTTCTTATTAGCCTCTGGTTCTGCGGTGATGCACCACTTTAAAAAGCCTGGGACTGCGGTGTCGCAAGTTCTGTCCTCGAGATCCGACGTCTGAGATTGAATGCATGCGGGAAATTAAAACGATCCTGTAATCTGCTTTACCGCGTGCGCAGAGCTGTTAATCCCTCTGAAGGCGGCTAGGATAAGTGTCACGTCCAGCAGAATTTCTTAGAACGCTCTTCGGAAGCAAGGGATGGTCACTTCGCATCCACGTGCGCTTTGCCCCGTTCTTGCACTTGTTTTCTCAAAGACTGAGACTTGGGCTTTGCAATTCCAGACGAGGCCGGCTTACCAGACGCTCGAAAATCTTTACCGCGCATTTCGTTTTAATTGCCTGAGAAGAAGCTGCGTCTTTTTGCTGCTGTGTCAGTTTAAAAGTTTCCCTTAAGCATGCTTTAAGCTTGCCAGATTGCACGATCTAGACAACACGTCTCACGGGTAAAATTTTCCATCATATCTTTAGTAAAGAAAGAAGACAGAAATGTGTTTGGCTGATCAACTAAGCAGACCGTAAACAACCTGAATAAATAAATGGAACGCTGTGCTAAAAAAATAACTAAGAAAATATAACGTCACAATGTACGTTAAAATGTTCGGTTGAAAATGTTGAAGCCGCAGAGTCGGCTATGAGGCAAGCCGTTCTGAAAGGCTCAAGATTAATTTGGAACACTAAATATGCGAACTCTCCACAATCCTTGGAAAATATTTAACGGAGACAAATCTTATGTCTGAATTCCGGCAGCATCTAGATTACATCCGCAGTAGCGATATCAGTGCTTAATCCTTAACTGTAACAATGGATAAACTAACGGCATCGGTTTTGTGCAAGTGCTATCTTTCTTTCTTTATTACTAAAAAGAACAAATAACATAGTAAGCAACGTTACATATGGCAGCAGTAATCCAGAAGAATCGCGAAGCACATGAACAAATCCAAATGTAGTCACACTACATTTAGTGAAGTCAAGCTTGGTAGAACGTTATACTGGGCTGTTCAGGAGCACCTGCCCGGTGATATGATACCCAGTAATATTTTCTATTCCTTTGCAGCATCCGTAGAGATCACGTTAAAAAGCTCATTGGTAATGAAAGGACGCTAAGATATACAATATATGATTTAAAAAAAAAATTGGCCGCGTATCTGCGTGCTTCGCTGCAAATGTCGTGTAAAGACGATAGAAGAGGCGCTGTGTGAGATATGGACGCCATCTGGCAATACGTCGGGAAACATGAGTGCTGTGTTGCGTGCTGGTAGTCCCGGCGCAGCAGCAGGCGAAGACCGGCGGTGACCAACGCGACCGGCGGGGACGCCAGCCAGCCCGAAAACGCGGTTTGGCGCGAAGCGCTGAAGCAGAGAAACGTCCGCACTCAACGAGTACTCTCCACACACTCTTTTATTTACACGTCGCCTGGGCAAAACAGGAACGCCAGAGCGGCGCCCACAACCGGCAGCCTGAAGGCCGCCCACAACGCTGCTTTTTCATTTTTTGAATATTTTTTTCACCTTCTTGGCCTTCTCAAAACTAAAGTTTTTCAACACCAACCCATGGCATTCGTACAGTGCAATACAGAACCGAAACCGAAACACAACAATGAGCTCGTGCGAAGGGCACGGAGGAAGGCAAATTTCAGCGCAGTCGCATTTTCAGCTTTGTTGAAACAGCGCTCACTAGACGACGACGAAGTAAAAGAAGGCACAGGACAGGCAGCGCCTGTCCTGTGCCTTCTTTTACTTCGTCGTCGTCTAGTGAGCGCTGTTTCAATAAAGATGAACGCATACCAACTCGCTCAAGCTTCCATTCTTATGCATTTTCAGCGCAGCTTAAGAAACTAGGGTCCTTAAAATTACGTATGTATGCATTTTCTATTAAAGGAACACGCCACCTAATACTTACCTAGTGATGTTGCACCTCAGATATGCATGATATTTACTTTTTTATCGACAACGTTCACAAGTATGAACAGCCGTACCAGTTCAAGACGGCTGGCCCTTGGGCAAGTGGTTCAACTTTGGCCGAGTGGCTGAATCGAGGGACGTGCCGACAAACAGAAAGACAGACAGACAGAAAGACAGACCAAAATTTCTGCGTTTAAGTTCCCCAAGAAAGACTATCGTCTTTAAAAACTTTAGAACGTCCCTCGCAACTTCCCAAACTCAACGAGCCGTCGACGCAAGACAAGGCAAGGCCGGATAGATGCGTCTCTTTATCACAGCCTTCTTCTTCCTGCTATCGGTAGCAGCAATGTGCAGGCAATTATGACAGCTAATCAATCACCTCGCTTGTATCTCACGACTTAACTTAGAATAATTACTTAAATTATTCTTATTTCCCCCTAACCACGCTTCGTGCGTTCACGCTTTTCGTGCTGGTCAGCAATGGCTTCCTCAGAACCTTCAAGCTCGAAAGAAATTTTTCCCTCGACGTCACTGCGTCATGTTTATATTCTGTCTCAAGTGAAAAGGGTATGAACGAAATAAGTGCTAAACGTTGCGTTGCGTCAAAAGATTGAAAAGCAGACATACATTCGAGTGAATGTGATTAACGAAAGGCTTATTCCAACGATGACGACAAGCTAAACGGGACGTTTAATTTGTCGTCCAACTCTGAATTACCCCTGCAAATAAATTTCGCCGCTTTCAATCTATCGGTCACCCTGGCGGCATTCGCACGCTTTCGTCCCACACAAATTCTTAGTACAACAGTCCAGCTGCTTAATAATAAAGAAAACAGAAAAGCGTCCGAAGGAGCTTGGTAGCTTTGTGGCTAACCCTAAGCTAAAAGTATCAAGTTTGATCAAGCGTTCGCGATTTCGATGGCAGCGAAGTGTAGAAATTTGTCGTGTATCGCGTACTCGAATTTAAGTGCAACGTAACCCACAGGTGACCAAAAAATAATTCGGAGTGCCATATTACGGTGTGTCACGGCTCAGGCGCGTAGAACCCAGGAATACGACCTATTTGTCTGTCTGAATACTTTGCTGGCAACGTATCTTTATTTGCGTAGTTTAATTCGGCAGAAGAAAACCGATGCGCTTATTCGAAATGGAGCACGCCAAAAATTAACGGGCATAATTACGACATCGAGTAATAGTTCTGATTCACCTTTTATGTTTGTTCATTCCGAAAAGGCGCGTTATACACTATTTTACAATGTGCGTTAAATTAACACTTTCGCATGCAAATTATTGCTGCTTATGCAGCGCAAACGTATATAACCTGCGTCGGAAGGTTCTTGAAACTAGCTTCGTTTGCTCGCTCGAGCGCCAAGCGGCGCAGCAGAATCTGTAAGTTTTATCCGGTCCTTCGGTACACACACTTCTTATTGAAGTAGCCTCTTTGCCTCGAAATAATCTTACTTTCAGTGGCAGCCACGTAGCTTAAACGTGTGTCCGCGACAGAAGAAGATTCGAGCGCTATTTAAATATGCGTGCTCCCGCACTTTACGAATAAAAGGAAAGCGTAATTAAGTTATGCGGAGCACCAGCAGCAGCGGCCGAACCGGAACAGTATAGTTCCGCGCACTGAAATACGAAAAAAAAACTCTTTTTTTCCACTGCTTCACTTATCTACGTTCACGACCCGTATATCTGAACGCGCGTCGTTCTACAGCGTTATGCCCATTAATTGATTTTGCGCGAGGCTTTCGTAATTTGATTACCCTCTGCTGCAGCTGCGCGTAAGCTAAAGAGACGGGCAACAGATGTGGACAAACGACTGGAAAGCGCTGGTAGTGTGTTTGCCGCAGCCAGCGCTTTTGGCTCTTCCTTAATTAAGCGCCACGGTTGCGCATCACCGTGATTAACAAACATCTAAAAAAACAAAAAGAAAATGCTTTGTTTGTTCTGAGAGTACTTACCCAGCGACGTTACAATTACTTTGAGTGATTCTGCTGTTTTTTCGTAAACCTGGCTTCGGTACTACATTCGGCAATGTAGGACGCATAGCGTGCTTTTTAATGTGAGAATAGAAAAATGAGGCTTATTTATTTAGTTGCTTCGCGTATAGGTCAATTATAGGTCAATTGCACACAGTGCACTATTAGCACGATAAGGTTGAAGAGCCCGTCCTTTAGACGGGGGGTCCCTACAGAGCCTGTTTTTGTTTTTTTCCCTTTTCCCTGGGCTTACCGGCATTGCTTTACCCGAGTGCCAGCAACAGCGAAGCGCGACGCTCCATAGAGGACATGGACACTATCATCGAAGCACTGCGCAACTACGAGCTAGAACGCAAGGTATTCCTACTTTATAATGCCGTCCTTCCCACATGCGCATGCACTGAGAGAGTATTGAATGTAGCAGCTGACCTCTCCGCGAGGAAACGTGGAAGAATCAGTGACGCCTTTGAAAAACAACTCCTGTTAAAAGTTAACAACGTGTAACGCTATGTCACAGAAGCCACATTTAGCCTCCCAGCCTTCACGCAAGCCTCCAGGCTTCTCTCTACCATGCAAGCCACAGCAGTTCGTTGTAGTTTGAGTAAGCTTGTGTTATTGTGTTACGGCAATGAAGTTTTGAAGGAAAGTAACGCAAAAGTAATCTATTACATTTCTGTAATTGTTCAGTTACTTTCCTGAGGTTGTAACTGACCACGGTAATCAATTACATTTTAAAGGAAGTAATTGTAATCGGTTACTTATTTTCTGTAACGTGCACAAGTCTGGTAGAACGCGATATCGTTATGGGGCTCCGTTCGCGTCGCCTTCTCATTCGATTGCCACTGCTTGCTTCTCTCGGTAGACACCCCAACCGTGCCGTGAAGACAGTAACATCTGCGCGCGTAACACTGGCTGTTTTAAACTCTCCTAGAATGCCCACTGCAAGTAGAGCTGCGAAATGCCCACTACGCCATATTCCATCATTTTCTGAACCAGCGACGTACCTGCTACGTGCCTGCAAGGCAGTACCATACCTGCGTAGCCGCAGATGTTGTTGATGCTGTTGTGGTTAATGATGATCAGTTATACTTGAGCGCTTTGTAATTGGTGGGCCTTTAAGCCACCTCTCGTCGCGCATATTCCCATGATGTGACGCCTGGTGATATTCTACGGTTCTGCCACGCATTATTACATTTTACAGCGAGACTGTATACATCCACACCCCAACGGCTTCGTCTCCGTGGGCAGAAAAACGCGTGGGCAAAAACCACGTGGCCTACGTGGCGTAAACGCAAAACGCCAGGCCCCTGAACCACCAACAGACGCTCGCGCTAGCGTGCTCTTTTGCGGGCAGATGCGCGCGCTCCATGCGTTTTCACCTCGGACGCTGAGGAAGGGCATTCGGAGAGGTGGACAGACGAGCCGACGAATGCGTTCGCTGCAGGCTCGTGCACAACTGCAACACCACAACTAAATTTCGACCTCTGGGTGGTTTAGGGGCAATTAACAAATGAAGGCAAACAGCATATCATTCTTTAGAATCAGGCATACAGCATAGAGCTCAGTATTCGTTTAAATAATGAAAGCCCCGAAACAAGTATCGAAACAGCATGCTAGATGATAAGGCGCCTGTGAACAATGGCGACACCCTCCCACGCGTTCCCGGTAAATATTAGGTTGCAGCTGCATTGCACTTCATACGAGGGCTTCGAATGACGTCAAACGGCCCTTCCTTCTCCCTGCGTGTGTTTCTCGCTTTCATATATAAAAAGGAGACCCGTCTAGCAACTCATTCAGTTCATTCTATGGCTGCCATGGCTAAAGTACGGAAATGAAAGATACCAAAAGAACAGCGTGAATACAACGCTCGACGAAAGGAACAAATTCGTATTGCTGAAAATGGCCGCGGAGCCAATCACGATCTACCACAGCGACCGCAAAGCGATTATTACTATCATTACTCTAAAGCAATAATATTCCATACCACCCCATCATCATGTGGGTTGTTTGATAGAACTTCGCTGGACGTTCACGTTCGCATAGCGGGATGGCGGCCAATTTTTTTTCCAATGGAACTCTTCGCACTAATTAACGTCTGTCTGTATATGATTGACGTGTTTTTTTTATGCAGTTTTTAGCACTACACTGCAAACCGTTTCACACCCTTATAGGTGTATTTGCAATAAAACACCTAACGTACACCCTTTTTTTCTGTCAATATTATCCGAAAGGGTGTAATGTCTTCTTTGCACACCCTTCGCACACCCTTTATTCATTTTTGGGTGTACAATGGGTGTATGTTCTGTTAAACACCCATGGGTGTTCTTTGGATTTTACACCTATGGGTCAATTCACGCAGTGAATTGACCCATAGATGTAAACAGGTATCGTTGTACTGCTGAATGCAATAAACTGAGACACTGAACACCACGGGCAACGCCTCCTGAAACCACGGGTCACCACCCTGTTCGACAGAGCGTCTTGGCACAGGATACTGTTTCACGAGGCACCTGAGTGTGAAGCTACCTGCTCGTGAATCAGTAATGGTTCACATTGGTTTGCTAAGCTTGCCACTAAATTTTCATTCTTTTAGTAGTGCATCACAAGTCTGCTGTAATTACAAAGACGCATGTATTTTGCCTACTTTATTAGGCAAGTGGTAGTGAAAATAAAATATAGCATTGTCGTGCCTGAGGTTCTGAATGCAGTGAGTCAACTGATGTTACTTATTTTGAGCTCACATATATTTAAGCCTTTACATCCCGATTTATTTTTGAGAAATAGTTTCCAAAATAATTTTATTTATTGCTTGATTGGATTGACACGTTGAATGAATGCCCGAAATACATTCGGAATAATATATGTATTTGTTTAGCATTCATAAGTGACTAAAACGCGTTCTTGGGCTAGTTGGTGCATGGTCTGACAAAAATTTTTTTTTTTTTTGTCAGAGCATTCATAAGCATTTGTTTAGTTTAGAGATAGTTGGCTTCACTGCACTGTGATCATCGCAAACACCTCTCCTAACGCTTAATCTATAGCATACATATACAGTGAAATCTCGTTGACACGATTCTGCATAATACGTTTTTCAGCCTAATACGTTCTCCTTTTTATTTCCTGCCAACATCCCTTGAAAATATTGCATTTTCATGCGTTTAATACCATCACACTTTTGCCAAAACTGGATAATACGACCGCGAAAGTGGATCTTGAATGATATACCGAGAAATCCTGCGTTTATTCTTCGCTATGACAGCTCCCACCGCGTTCCAACAACTCACGATCTGCGCGTAGCAGAGCCGCTGAGACCACAGCAGCATCAGTTTAGCGGCGAAAAGATCGCTGCTAGGCGATCTTTTCTTTGAGATTATATACATACATATATATTGCCGCTTTATGAGGGCCCCCCGTCCAGTGAAGGGAGACTTTAAGCCCTGCTTGTAGTCATGCAGCCCTTACTGTGTCGTCGCAATGCTTACTGCGATTCGAATACACTGTGTAAAGCATAACAAAACATAACACTGCCGCAGAAAGAAAGCTGCGCCCACGCGACCCAACAACAACCGGGACGCCACCTCCTCGGCCGGCGCAGCCGCCGCGGCCGCCGCGCGTGCGCAGCGCGCGGAACAGCTCTATCACCACGTGACTTATGCAACGCGCTCAGACACGCCGCCGGACTCCATCGTTTTCTGCGTGTGTTGTGCGTCGCCTCCCGATCGGTCGAGTTTTGCAGTCGGTGTTTCGGTTGTTTGAAGTGTGCCTGCTCTGTGTGTTCGTCCTTTACTTTCTGCCAGTGCTGCTTATTACGAAGATGCACTATACTCAAAGGGAGACCTGCAGCTTCATATCGTGGAGCACTCGAACTGAAACGGTATGTACCACTATCACGTTGCTACGGCCAGCGCTTTGTTAACTCCGAGAGCGCGATCTAATGCCGTTAACTAAGCTTTTCTTAACTGGTTGACGATCGGTGAGCATTTGTTAACGTAGCGAGCATATGTGAGTGCATTGTTTCATCGGGATGAAGGCAAAGTTGTGTGACATTAGGCGCGGGCAGGCTTTGCTTTGTTTGGTGTTGAAAGCAGTGTGCGCATGCGCGGCTGTGATTCAGAGGGGGATTTGAACGCAGATGTGGCGGTGCCCGCCTCTCGGCGGTGGTGTTGGAAGGGGGCCCCGCTCTCGATGAACCACTATTTTGATTTAAGAATAGTTGGGTTGTGACGGCGCCTGTTACCTCTAAGCGTCAAGCGTGTCTAAGGCGCGTATGCTTCGGCCTGTTGGTAATTCAAGTGCATTTTTTTGTCGCACAAGAAAAAAAAAAAAAAAAGAAACAGGACAGAAAACAACGACGTGGTGTTCGCGTCGTTCTTTTCCGTCCGTGTTCGTTTTGTGCGCTAAAACTACCGTGATGCTCGGGTTGATGCGTGTTGGTCATTTTAACGCAGCATGTTGCTTCGTTTTAGGTACGCCGCGCGAAGCTCGCCTAAGTGCTAATACATTCCGTTTCGTTAAATTCGTACCGATGTTTTAATTCATCCGTAACATAGGTTTCCTGATAATGCCGGCACCTGTGCACGGGGAGCCGTTCGTTAAACTTGACTTGTGTTCGAATGAATTTTTCATGTCTATGTGTGGCCGAATCGCCTTGAATACCTGAACTGTGCTCGAGCATCAGTGTGCACTTAGACGTGCGCAGGGTTCCCCAACAGGGGGGAGGGAAGTAGGAATGTTAATCGCTGCCCCCCCCCCTCTGTCTGAATTGACTAGGGGGGGGCGCACCCTCCCCCCTTCGTGCGTACGCCTGAGTGCCCGCATTCGAGCACAATTTATTTTATTCTGTTTGTTTCCATTATGTCTAGCTTTCATTATTTTGTTGTGGTTATTAAGAGTTATGTGCGCCTCGCCTCGCTTTGGCGTTGTAACTTCGCTAAATACTTTTACGTGTACAAACATTAAAAAACGCAGTTTGCACGACCACCTCCAATGATATTATTTAGCAAAAGACAAGCTTAATGATTTATAAGAGATTTTAAATTCTCCAATCATCTTCAAGGCTGCAAGTTGCAGCCTTGAAGAGAAGTCCTTGTGCATAGTTTTGTTTTATATGCTTTTTATCGATGTGCAGGAATCCTTCATGCCACTAAAGAATGCTCCTTTTTCTTTAAAAATGCGGATGATATTGTCAAATAGTACTTTCTCTTTCCCAAACAAGCTAATTGCACGTAGAAAAGCTGTTAATTCTCTCCAGTTCCATATGGGGCATCTTATGAGCTTCATATTTGGATGGTACTATCGTGAGCAATATGAGCTCGAACATGCGAGCGCGTGGCGAACAGCCTTGAACCTTACGTCGGCTGATTCGCAGCGGCGGCTGTCGGAAACAAAGCGGAAAGGGCGCCGCGCTTCCACTAGCTGTTGACCCTCCCGCTTCGATATTGTTGATGCGAAACAGCATCTTAGAGAGTGTCGAGGCCGCTAGCGGTGATATGAATTCCCATCAACGCGAACAGCCACATCAGACTAGGTAGCTGCTGAGATATCGGCTGTGACGTAGCCTGCCACGATGCGCAGGCCATGCTTGCGCATCGTTATCTCGGTGGTGTCGGCTGAGGATTTTGCCGCGCCTCATTTATTTATTTTGTTATCATTGCTAGCGGTCATTGGCACGCAATCAGCCGACATCTCGCAGCAACCCTAGCGAGGCGGGAGTACCAACAGTCAGCGGAACAGCGCCCCCCCCCCCACCCCCCTATCCCCTCCAGTTTCGGCCACGCCATCCACGTATCACCCTATCTCAGCTTTAAGGCTATTTTCCACGTGCTCGCATGTTCGAGCCCATATTACTCACGATAGTACACGGTACAGAAACTGTTATTTACTGAAACAAATAATTGAAGTCTGAGTAGCGCTTTCCAGACAATGATCTTTTTATTTTTTATCATGCAGGGAGAGAGCGTTCCAATAACACCTTGCATTGTGTACGATGGCCCCGATCTTCCCTATGCAAGCAAGCTTTTCCTCCCTGTGGACAAAGAACTGCTCTTCAGTGTGTCCAATGCCGAAGAATGAGTAGCTGCACTCATGGCAGCACATTGGCTGTTAAATATCGACTGCCATCACAAGGTGTTCAACGTTCTCGTCGCTGTTGAATGGCTCCTTCTTGGCCAGTGGGTAATGACTCCGAGGACACAAGTAGTAAAGCTCCTGAACATTTTCAAGAAAGCCTAGAAAATAGGCCTTAGCTTCTGCTTAAAGTATGTCGCCACCTGTGATTAACTCGAGCTTAAGCCATAAAGTTATATTTTCATATGGTAACGAGTAGTTATTTGTTTTACATTATACAGAAACGAATACTATGGCGGTACTAGTATTTCATTTCAATTCTTGCTCATTTTCTTGTGACATTTTAATACAAGCCATTTTGTCTGCCGATTTCAACATGTTCTCGCAGGTCATTCCACTTTGTGGTTATTGGCTTAGTTTTTATATTCAAAGGACTTTGTGACTTTTTGCAGTAGTTTTAATAATTGAGATCTTTTGCTATTGAAACTTTAGCTTAACAAAACTGCCAGTACTTGTCAGTGAAATCAGTGCATCGAATATTGTTTTAAAATTTATTTTTGAGCTATATGACAAGCTTTAAGTTTTGTCAATATTTTTTTAAAGAAATAAATACTCGTTTTATTCAATTACCAATGATTCTGTTGTCTTTGCTTGGAAAGGGATAATCTTTAAATTTCTCTGAACATGCCCGTGTAAAATTTGATTCCACTTTTGTTATGTAGGTAATGCTTCTGCAGTGCTGTCGTTGTCATAACGTCCCTATTCCCATGCATTTCCTGCATATTACCGCATTTAGCATGCGCTGCGACGTGCGCGTCGTGGCCCGATTGCTCACTTTTTTGTGTTGGAGCCACAATCTATTGCTCTTGAGAAAGTGGGAAATATTTCATAACTCCAGCAATGTGCACAGTTTTCTACTTCACTCATGTACTTTTCCAGAAAGATAATATGGAGGCCTGCTGTGGAAAACAACATTCTGAGTCCTTATAATGTTGCGTGAGTTGTCACGGAGTATTGATACCCTGCTCGTGTATCAGCTACAGCTGTGTGATGACAGTGTTTACCCTACTAAGAAAGTCGACAACATGCACAGTGGTGTGGGCACTGCTGGAATTTTGAAACTTTATCAATCCACTTTCTCATCAAGGGATTGCACATTTCTGAACTATCTCCTTAACAGGAGAACGATCAGACCGTACCTTGTGTGTTCCAGTTGATTCCAAACACATACACTGATGTTATGCAGCCCATTTAAGATGATGGCACCTTATTTTATCAACTGCATAAGTGCAGGTATAAGAAGTAGCACCAATATTTCCCTTCTTGGGAAGGGCAACTACAGCGGGAAAATTCATTCTGGGTGCGCCCAAAGGGACCAGGTGTCTGTAGTGCCCCAAGAGGGCTGACAGGGAAGAAGGTTCATTTGTGCTTCTCCCTGTAACTGCTACCTTTTCGAGGGCGTTTTTATATATTACAACCCACTCGCACGGGTGTCGCTTGTTCTAAGACCCATACTGCACTAAACGGCTGTGTTACAATGAAGCATGTTAAATTGAATTCCTCTTTATGAAGTGGAAATAATGCCCATGCTTCATATTTTGACACAAACGCCTTGGTCATTCGTGCTCCATGTCATTTGTGCTCCTTGTTGGCGGCATACGCGATGCCGTTCTGCACAATCGAGAAAGGTCATTGAATACCATAGAATTTATCTCGGATGTACGAGCTCTGTGTTATTAAAGCTTGACTTTATTTTGTACTATTGGATAATTTTGTGAACATCTTGCAATATGTGTCAACACATTTTAAGTAATGACTTTGTATTCAGTCACGATTGCACTGTATATGTAAGGGCCATATATGCCGTGCCTCATATGCATCATAAAATTAGTGCTGCTGCCAGGATTTCCCTCTGTGGCAGGAGCCACTATAATAGGTCATGCGCCCTTGAAAGGACTGGCTAAAGGGTAAGCTTTCTAGCGTTTCAATGGGAGCCAACTGGGAGGGGGGAACCACTCGAATTATGGAAATTTTTGCCTGGGTGTTTGGGTGTAATTGTGCATAAACACCCCAACGCCCTTTTTCTCGTTTGGGTGTAATGTGCCTTTACACCCTACACCCTTTTTTTCATTTGGGTGTAATATGCTTTTACACCCAACCACACCCATTGGGTGAAAGTTTGAAATTACACCCATTGTATAGGTGTAATCCTGCTTGGTACACCTATTTTTTGGGGTGTAGGGGTGTGAGTTATAGACACCAAGTTACACCTATACGGGTGTAAAGTGGTTTACAGTGTAGCGTGGCTTGGTGGTAGAAAAACTAACTGCCACGCAGAAGGCCTGTGTTAGATTCCGACTCTAGCCGCTTATTCTTATTATTTGCATCAATCGCGATTTATCGTTCACAACCAATGCCGCCGACGCCGACGCCCACACCGACACCGGAATTTCTGTGAAACGAGCTCGTTAACGCTTTCGCGTTAACAGGCATTACAAAATGTTGACCAGAAGCCACGTACTATAGCGTTTTCTGCGCCGAGAAACTGTGACCGAATACGCCGTTCGATGTAACAGCATGAACAAGATGTTGTCGCAACCACCAATCCGAAGCGGCAGGAAGAGGAAGAGTAGGCGCTCACGCTGAGCAAAGCCGCGCGCACCTCAACAGCGCCGTCGCATCCGGCTGTTTCGGAAACATGCGCTAATGAACGCCGCGTGTCGGCTTCGTCCAAGACGCGCGGCTAATTGAAAGCGTCGGTGAATGCGTCGCGAAGGTACACGACTCAGAAACTCGTAAAGAGCGATACATGGCGTATATGCAGCTCGTCCTTTGTCGGTTAAAGTGGAAACGAGGGAAAGAGAGTAAACGCCGAAACTAACATTTAGACCCATTGAGATGGTGAACTGAAGCGGTCTGCACTGAGCGCACGAACGAAGAAAGACGAAGAAGTGGAGGAGGTATACAAGCGAGAATAAAATGGCAGACGACACCTAATTGAGGATATGCATTGTAGCTGTTAGTTCCTCTTAGGAACGCTACATGAAACAGGCCAATGGCTATCTATCAAGAGACATATTGTCACGCCCGAACCGAAAGAATCCTGAACGCACCCAATGGCACCACGATCGCACGATTGTTTGCCGAACGGGCGTTCATTTCGGTTACCAGGCCTGTTCATGCGACGAAACACACACACCACACACACAAGATATATATATACAGTGCTGGGCAGTATCGAAGATACATGTATCTTAGATACTATCTTAGATACTCTATGGGTATCTTGTATCTGTATCGCGATACTCCTCGAAAGACGAGTATCTGCATCTGTATTTCCGATACATTCGATATGTATCGTGTATCTTAAGATACAAGATACTTCTATCGCAACACAACCGTGCGAAACAATAATCGCTGCCAAGCTCCGCTTCTCAAGCCGGTACTGGTCTCACTAAGCCATCTGAATAAGTCTTAGGGCAGTGACGCAATTTTATTTTTCCGCCAGAGTACCCCAGTGAGGGCAGAAGATGAGGAAGACAAGCGCGCGGACGTGTACACCCAGCCCACGTACCTTTTGTTTGCTCGATTTCTTTTCTTTTTAGTTGCGCCAATGCCGCGACACTTGCTCTTAGCCACTGTCCTGCGCCGCGTCTATCGCGCAAATTCTGATGCTGCTGATACAGTGCCGTTATTGAAGATTCTCTTGCGTCTTGCGTCTTGCTCCGTAACGAAATGTGATGCGTGCAAGAATGGGGTTCCTTTGCGTCGCGTGGATTTACATATCAGCGATTAAAGGATCTCGTGGATGTAAGTTTGACTTGCATGCCATGAATTAACTTATATGCAAATAAGAATCTAACAACGTTAGCACCACTGGTACTGATGCTAGATCTAAAAGAGCAAGCGTTTACCTAACAGAAAATATCTTGGCGTACCGTATCTTTCACTTCTCGCTACATTTATTCAAACAGTTAATGAAATCATAATTTGATTATTAGCACAAGTGCTTTCTTAGCTGTCATTTTTCATCCCTTACATTACCTAAGTCTCTGCACTGTTTTTTCCGGTGTGACATTGCAGTACGCCTTTGTAACGCGCTCCCAAAATAGATCTCTGCTTTATTCTTCTGTCTACTTTATTTCCACTACTGTGTACACATTTACACGTTGCCAAGGCATTTTGAACACAAAATATAATTATGCGGCGTACCTGAGTAAACAGTACAAAACATTCTGCTTACCGATTAGAAAAATCGCGAATTGAGTTTGCGTTATAATAATAGAAATTATTAGGAGCCATCTTAAAGATGTTAGGAAGGGGATTCGAGAAACTGTTTTTTACTGAATGCTCTGTTTTGCTCATGAGCGTCCAGACGAGCCGTTTCAGGCAATTTTCCATAGGCACTGAATTTTCTATTGTCTCAACAAGTAAGTGACAATACCTCATGCTCATAGCTTTTAAAGGGGTCATGAAGCACCCCTTGGGCTTGTTCAAAAAACACAAACTGCGGAAAGATGACACGGCTATGAACTGCTGTGCCAAATACTACAGTCGTGCGCGCCGCGTAAAGGCCACAAGCGGAGCGCGAAGTTGCCGTTTCCCAGCGGGCCCTCTTTTCAAACAGAGGCCGGTTCTCACTCTCGTCGGTGGGCGGGGCGTCTGTCAGTTTTACGGTCGCGGACCTGTCAGTTTACGTCGCAAGAGACATAGCATGCTTATTGGCCGATAGCCGACGTAAATCGAGAGCGGCGTTCGGATCAGATGCGCTTCTTGCCGCGGGTGCCGCCACTTGCCGGCGCCGCACTACTCAGTACAGGTAGCCGCACTCGCGCAATCGAATCACAGCGGGAGAGCGATCGCGTTTCATGCGCGCGCTGACGTACTTCTTTCCCCCGTACCATCCCTTCCTTCCTGTCTAGCTTCGAGTGCGCTCGTCGGCACGAGAAAAGAGAGAAAGCGCTGGGAGCGTGCGCCAAACCCCGTAACTCCGCTAATTCTTGACGGATTCGAGAAATTTTTGCGGCAATCGATTCGGGAGGCAGTAAACCTACCGATACTAAGGTCATTATATCATTGTTTGAAAAAAGTGGTTCA
>NC_051180.1:38125153-38169123 GCF_013339695.2 Rhipicephalus sanguineus | reverse complement strand
ATTCTCAGCAGTATGTGTGACTACGCGCGTCTTGCGCCTGGCTTTCATCGTTGTAAACGCTCGTGCGAGACGACACGAACGCGCCGCACAGCGTCGCGAAAAGTTACAAATGAGAACAAAGAGACGAAAATAACGGGGTGTCTTGCCCTCCAACGCACAAACCATCTTGGTTTATTACTGTTCCCAAGAGGAAAAAATCATGCCTCACATGGAAAAATCATGTCTTCTTTCCTCACGCAAACGCATTCATTGTCAGACGTCTCGCTGGCAGAAGCATGTCTTCTCGGAGGTTCTAACTCCGGTAATTAGTGGTAGTCATGTGTTCAAACTGATCATCAAAATGTACTTTATTTTGGTAACCGTTTATTGCAGTTTGAGAGGATGAAATTTCGCAGATAACTCTCGAATTATAATTTGCTGAAATCTGTCTGTCCATTTTTTCCTCCTCCAATTGTAATAAGCAAAAGCACGCCCCCCCCCCCCCCCCCCCCCCCCCCCCCCCCCCCCCCCCCCCACACACACACAAAGGCATGCGCCTCGCGCGATGCTATAAAAGTCACTGGCACGGTCGCTAAAATGAACCAAATGATTGTTTTAGTAGCGGCCGTTGCAAATCACCTGAAACGCTGCGAAGCGTTTGATTGATGTTTTGTTCAATACTATTTCACTGAGGCACATTATATTATGTGAGTGAGTGCGTTAGTGAGAGCGTAGCGCGTGCGTGTGGGTGAGAGCGTGTGTGTGTGCGTGTGTGAGTGCACGCTGTTCTACGCACCAGTGTGCGTGTTTTTTTTTATTTTGTTCTCAAGCGATTGTATTTAGACGCTGCGCTGTCCTTTCTCAAGGGCTGCAATAGGAAGCGAGCGTTTGTCCTTACAAACTGGGGCACTTATCGTCATGTCGTTGAAACGACGCCAACAGTTGGCCCCGATTGTAGGTGAAAGACGCCGTCCCGCGTTTGTGCTCCTTGCTTTTGTCGGCCGATTTCCGTCACCTAGCGCGACATATAACATATAAAACACGCGCGAGGGCGACGCTGACCATACTTGCGCGCGCAATTTTCTCGCTTCTGCAACGTGGATGAGTGGCGTCGGTCTGTTGTCGTTTTTCGAACTATTGGCAAGATGGTGGTAGTGGAACCGCCACCTTAATCACTTAACATGGACGTTAGTCGTCGGGATGGAGATGTACCACCAATCATCAAAGTGAGTGCATACACGTTAAACGGTGCTATAGCTGCCAGACATCAATATACATTGTTCAAACTCTCTTATATCAATGTACAGTAAACATTCAGTTACTTCTGTAAGGGCACGCTTTACTTTCGTGTCATTCCGATTCCTATGAAGGAGGGATCAACCATGTTTTTTTTTTACAACTGTGCTACTTTTCTCTCTCTCTCTCTCTCTTTCTGTCCTTCTGCCCTGCTCACATATATTTCATTCCTGAATGCGTTTCTGCCTTAAGCAGGCAGAAACGCATTGAGGAATGAAATATATGTGCGTCGTTTGAGCAAGAGTCGTTTTAGTAGTTGATCATATGACCGCATTTCCTCAAGCAAGCCTTCGCGCTTGCTTGAAGTTTACAGCTTTCTTAAAACTAATCGGTGAAAATAAAGTTATCATTCATTATGCGTGTCTCTCAATGACTGACTCTCTTTCTTAATCAGCACATAATTTTCAAGACAAATCAGTTCTCCGAGTAATAAAGCGGTTAATTCTCGTTAAATACCCCCGAGCTCGCACTACGGAAAGTTAAGGCTCGCAGCATTAATTAACAAGCGTCCTTCAATGTTAGAACTCTTTTCAGCACCTTGAGGTGAAATCATCTTCGGGTAGGACAATGATGAAGGCGTGCTAGGTGAAAGCCTAGGTGAAATGTAGTCTAGAAGTACACGTTGCTGGTTTAGTCGGTTCATGTTCAAGTACAAGACACTAAAGCATGGCTGTTTTTGCGCAAGGAAATAACGAGGGAAGGGGTCCAGGGGACTGGACCCCTTCCCTCACGTGAACCCTTTTACTCGTTATTTCCTTGCGCAGAAACAGCCATACTTTTATGGCTTGTACTTGAGCCTAGATGAAAGCCATGCTCAGCGCAGCGGGTTTCTTCTCTCTCAGCGCTACTTGCGCTACGCTCTACGCGAAAGAGACGTTGCTGCGCAGAAAAGCGGGTGGGAGTGCGCGCTCTGCGCACATACGTCATAATCGGAGCGGCGGCGGTTGCGGCGGTAGCGGTGGCGCCAGTCGGCGGCGAGGAAGCTTCAGGTGGAGGAGCGTCTGCGCCGTGGATACGTGGCGTTCACAAAGTCGTCTCAGCGCCGAATGTGTACTTCCCGCTACGACCGCTTGTGTATTGAAAAAAAAATATATATATATATAACCCTTGTCATATAACATAACGCGTTACCCAAGTGCAGCTACGTTTTCGCCTTCTTGTGGTACAGTAGTGTAATATCTACCAAACTTTTCAGTTCTGCTGACATACAGAGCAGCCACTGTAGACTATTATTTTGTAACACAAACAAATAATAAATATATTCTCGGGTTTTACGGGCCAAAATTGCGATGTGATTACAAGAGACGCCATAGCGGGTCACTCCGTGGTTTAATTTTGACAGCCCGAGGTGCTTTAACGCGCATTTTTCAAAGCTCAACCAATAATAAAGCGCCTTCTTATTAGCCTCTGGTTCTGCGGTGATGCACCGCTTTAAAAAAGCCTGGGACTGCGGTGTGGCAAGCTGTGTCCTCGAGATCCAACGTCTGAGATTGAATGCATGCGGGAAATTAAAACGATCCTGTAATCTGCTTTACCGCGTGCGCAGAGCTGTTAATCCCTCTGAAGGCGGCTAGGATAAGTGTCACGTCCAGCAGAATTTCTTAGAACGCTCTTCGGAAGCAAGGGATGGCCACTTCGCACCCACGTGCGCTTTGCCCCGTTCTTGCACTTGTTTTCTCAAAGACTGAGACTTGGGCTTTGCAATTCCAGACGAGGCCGGCTTACCAGACGCTCGAAAATCTTTACCGCGCATTTCGTTTTAATTGTCTGAGAAAAAGCTGCGTCTTTTTGCTGCTGTGGCAGTTTAAAAGTTTCCCTTAAGCATGCTTTAAGCTTGCCAGATTGCACGATCTAGAAAACACGTCTCACCATCAAATCATCAAATCAAATCAAATTTATTAGTCTTGTCAAAAATATAGTACATTGCAGGTAAATATGCAGGAGGAGGTCCCAAGGTTACACACCGCAGGCGGGACCTCCTTTGTTAATACAATGGAAAACTAAACTAAGAAAAGCGAAGAACTGCTTGTTATACGGGTAAAATTTTCCATCATATCCTTAGTAAAGAAAGAAGACAGAAATGTGTTTGGCTGATCAACTAAGCATACCGTAAACAACCTGAATAAATAAATGGAACGCTGTGCTAAAAAAATAACTAAGAGAATATAACATCACAATGTACGTTAAATGTTCGGTTGAAAATGTTGAAGCTGCCGAGTCGGCTATGAGGCAAGCCGTTCTGAAAGGCTCAAGATTAATTTGGAACACTAAATATGCGAACTCTCCACAATCCTTGGAAATTATTTAACGGAGACAAATCTTATGTCTGAATTCCGGCAGCATCGAGATTACATCCGCAGTAGCGATATCAGTGCTTAATCCTTAACTGTAACAATGGATAAACTAGCGGCATCGGTTTTGTCCAAATGCTATCTTTCTTTCTTTATTACCAAAAAGGACAAATAACATAGTAAGCAACATTACATATGGCAGCAGCAATCCAGAAGAATCGCGAAGCACATGAACAAATCCAAATGTAGTCACACTACATTTAGTGAAGTCGAGCTCGGTAGAACGTTCTACTGAGCTGTTCAGGAGCACCTGCCTGGTGATATGATACCCAGTAATATTTTCTATTCCTTCGCAGCATCAGTAGAGATCACATTAAAAAGCTCATTGGTAATAAAAGGTCACTAAGGTACACAATATATGATTTTCAAAAAAAAAAAAACTTTAGAACGTCCCTCGCAACTTCCCAAACTCAACGAGCCGTCGACGCAAGACAAGGCAAGGCCGGATAGATGCGTCTCTTTATCACAGCCTTCTTCTTCCTGCTATCGGTAGCAGCAATGTGCAGGCAATTATGACAGCTAATCAATCACCTCGCTTATATCTCACGACTTAACTTAGAATAATTGCTTAAATTATTCTTATTTCCCCCTAACCACGCTTCGTGCGTTCACGCTTTTCGTGCCGGTCAGCAATGGTTTCCTCAGAAACTTCAAGCTCGAAAGAAATTTTTCCCTCGACGTCACTGCATCATGTTTATATTCTGTCTCGAGTGAAAACGATATGAACGAAATAAGTGCTAAACGTTGCGTTGCGTCAAACGATTGAAAAGCAGACATACATTCGCGTGAATGTGATTAACGAAAGGCTTATTCCAACGATGACGACAAGCTAAACGGGACGTTTAATTTGTCGTCCAACTGTGAATTACCCCTGCAGATAAATTTCGCCGCTTTCAATCTATCGGTCACCCTGGCGGCATTCGCAGGCTTTCGTCCCACACAAATTCTTAGTATATCAGTCCAGCTGCTTATTAATAAAGAAAACAGAAAAGCGTCCGAAGGAGCTTGGTAGCTTTGTGGCTAACCCTAAGCTAAAAGTATCAAGTTTGATCAAGCGTTCGCGATTTCGATGGCAGCGAAGTGTAGAAATTTGTCGTGTATCGCGTACTCGAATTTAAGTGCAACGTAACCTACAGGTGACCAAAAAATAATTCGGAGTGCCATATTACGGCGTGTCACGGCTCAGGCGCGTAGAACCCAGGAATACGACCTATTTGTCTGTCTGGATACTTTACTGGCAAGGTATCTTTATTTGCGTAGTTTAATTCGGCAGAAGAAAACCGATGCGCTTCTTCGAAATGGAGCGCGCCAGAAAATAACGGGCATAATTACGACATCGAGTAATAGTTCTGATTCACCTTTTGTGTTTGTTCATTCCGAAAAGGCGCGTTATACACTATTTTACAGTGTGCGTTAAATTAACACTTTCGCATGCAAATTATTGCTGCTTATGCAGCGCAAACGTATATAACCTGCGTCGGAAGGTTCTTGAAACTAGCTTCGTTTGCTCGCTCGAGCGCCAAGCGGCGCAGAAGAATCTGTAAGTTTTATCCGGTCCTTCGGTACACACACTTCTTATTGAAGTAGCCTCTTTGCCTCGAAATAATCTTACTTTCAGTGGCAGGCACGTAGCTTAAACGTGTGTCCGCGACAGAAGAAGATTCGAGCGCTATTTAAATATGCGTGCTCCCGCACTTTACGAATAAAAGGAAAGCGTAATTAAGTTATGCGGGGCTCCAGCAGCAGCGGCCGAACCGGAACAGTATAGTTCCGCGCACTGAAATACGAAAAACACTTTCTTTTTTTCCACTGCTTCACTTATCTACGTTCACGACCCGTATATCTGAACGCGCGTCGTTCTACAGCGTTATGCCCATTAATTGATTTTGCGCGAGGCTTTCGTAATTTGATTACCCTCTGCTGCAGCTGCGCGTAAGCTAAAGAGACGGGCAACAGATGTGGACAAACGACTGGAAAGCGCTGGTAGTGTGTTTGCCGCAGCCAGCGCTTTTGGCTCTTCCTTAATTAAGCGCCACGGTTGAGCGTCACCGTAATTAACAAACATCTAAAAAAAACAAAAAGAAAATGCTTTGCTTATTCTGAGAGTACTTACCCAGCGACGTTACAATTACTTTGAGTGATTCTACTATTTTTTTTTGTAAACCTGGCTTCGGTACTACATTCGGCAATGTAGGACGCATAGCGTGCTTTTTAATGTGAGAATAGAAAAATGAGGCTTATTTATTTAGTTGCCTCGCGTATAGGTCAATTATAGGTCAATTGCACACAGTGCACTATTAGGTTGAAGAGCCCGTCCTTTAGACGGGGGGTCCCTACAGAGCGTGTGTTTTTTTTTTTTTTCCTTTTTCCTGGGCTTACCGGCATTGCTTTACCCGAGTGCCAGCAACAGCGAAGCGCGACGCTTCATAGAGGACATGGACACTATTATCGAAGCACTGCGCAACTACGAGCTAGAACGCAAGGTATTCCTACGCTATAATACCGTCCTTCCCACATGCGCATGCACTGAGAGAGTGTTGAGTGTAGCAGCTGATCTCTCAGCGAGGAAACGTGGAAGAATCAGCGACGCCTTTGAAAAGGAGTGTTGAAAGTTAACAACGTGTAACGCTATGTCACAGAAGTCACATTAAGCCTCGCAGCCTTCTCTCTACCATGCAAGTCACAGCAGTTCGTTGTAGTTTGTGTAAGCTTGTGTTATTGTGTTACGGCAATGAAGTTTTGAAGGAAAGTAACGCAAAAGTAATCTATTACATTTCTGTAATTGTTCAGTTACTTTCCTGAGGGTGTAACTGACCACGGTAATCAATTACATTTTAAAGGAAGTAATTGTAATCGGTTACTTATTTTTTGTAACGTGTACAAGTCTGGTAGAACGCGATATCGTTATGGGGCTCCGTTCGCGTCGCCTTCTCACTCGATCGCCACTACTTGCTTCTCTCGGTAGACACCCGAACCGTGACGCGAGGAAAGTAACATCTGCGCGCGTAACACTGGCTGTTTTAAACTGTCCTAGAATGCCCACTGCAAGTAGAGTTGCGAAATGCCCACTACGCCATATTCCATCATTTTCTGAATCGGCGACGTACCTATACTACGTGCCTGCAAGGCAATACCATACCTGCGTAGCTGCAGATGTTGTTGATGCTGTTGTGGTTAATGATGCGCTTTGTAATTGGTGGGCCTTTAAACCACCTCTCGTCGCGCATATTCCCATGATGTGACGCCTGGTGATATTCTACGGTTCTGCCACGCATTATCACATTTTACAGCAAGACTGTATACATCCACACCCCAACGGCTTCGTCTCCGTGGGCAGAAAAACTAAGGTCCCTCTATTTTTCAAAGGTAGCGCAAACTCCTCCTCTCAGCGCCGTTTCCTCCTCGCCCGGCCGCCATTATTGGGCGAGACTCGCAAGGCGCGCCCGGCCCGCATGCGGCGCGTCGAAGCGCTTGCTTGTGATACTCCCACTTGCGCGACGCACTACGTCGCCTTGACGCATGCGCAATTGAGCGCACTCGGCGTCCCTTCTTCACGTAGAGACACAGACGCAGTTCAGTCTGGATAACGTCACCGGCGTGGAATGCAGCATGTCGCATCTCGCGCCGGCTGCAGCCGGGGCGCGTTGACGGACGCTGGGCGCGTCAGTCTCATCGCGCGTTGGCCTATAGAGTGCTGCACGTTTGTTAGCGTAGCGTCACTGTGCCGAGCGTGCGCGCGCGTCGACGTTACGCTGGAGTATATCAGTAAATATCGTGTGCCAGAAACCGTGGCCGATAATGTCACGCCGCTTTTTTTTTTTTTGTCTAACTTATGCATATCGAGCCTCAGCTCCATCTAAAAGAGTTCGAATGGCAAATATACGCGAAAGGGTTTAGTAGTGGTCGATTTACCTCACAAAGCCTCCCGTCATGGCAATCGAAGTTCTTTCGCCCGATAAGCTGGAGCCATATCGCTCGCCGTTTGAGGTTTTCCTTTCCACGAGGAACTGCAAAAAGCTTGTCACCCTTGGCAATGCTGTTCGAGCAGCCAACAGCGCAACAAGTTGGCATCTGGCTGCAGCCGATGGCGTCTTGCAAACTGTAAAAACCTATAAGAAGACTGCGCTCACGTACAGCGCGCACATGCGGTGGTGTTTCTACGCCCAATAATGGCGTCGTTTTCCGGCGCCAGAGCAAGAGGCAGAGGGGTCATCGAGGAGAACTGGTCACGTGTCGGGCCTGGTCCAATAGGGGAGCACAAAAGGGCGAAGAAGAGAGGAGGGACGCAGAGGGCGGGGAGGACATTCTCCCTTTCCTTTTCGGACAATGGTTTGCGCTACCTTTGAAGAAAAACGGGCGGGCAAACACCACGTGACCTACGTGGCGTAAACGCAAAACGCCAGGCCCCTGAACCATAGAGTTTCCTAAAATTAACTAGAGGGGACTCTGGCGCTGCGATCGTTCAGCTACCATGGGAATGATGGGTAGTACACAAATTTGCCTAGTCTTCGTGCTTGCGGCTTCAAACGTACTTGTGGCTTTGTTTACTGCTATGTTTTGGTTTTCTTTCGGATAAAAGAATGGATCGTTGTGAACTTCGTGACCAGATTTGAATTGCTGAGCTTAAAGAAGTTAAAGTGGCGAAGTGAAACTGCTGACTTTTGCTGAACTTCGTTTTTCGACAAAGCGGATGCAGCCAACGCGGAGCCAAACGGAGCCGCAAGCACGAAGACTAGGCAAATTTGTGTACTACCCATCATTCCCATGATGGCTGAAGCGTCATGCGTTGCAGCTCCCATAGACACTAGCGCCAGAGTTCCCTCTAGTAAGTATTGTAGGAAACTCTATGCCCTGAACCACCAAGAGCCGCTCGCGCTCGCGTGCTCTTTTGCAGGCAGATGCGCGCGCTCCATGCGTTTCCACCTCGGACGCTGAGGAAGGGCATTCGGAAAGGTGGACGGACGAGCCGACGAACGCGTTCGCTGCAGACTCGTGCACAACTGCAACACCACAACTAAATTTCGACCTCTGGGTGGTTTAGGGGCAATTAACAAATGAAGGCAAATTGCATATCTTTCTTTAGAATCAGGCATACAGCATAGATCAGTATTCATTTAAATAATGAAAGCCGCGAAACAAGTATCGAAACAGCATGCTAGATGACAAGGCGCCTGTGAACAAAGGCGACACCCTCCCACGCGTTCCCGGTAAATATTAGGTTGCAGCTGCATTGCACTTCATACGAGGGCTTCGAATGACGTCAAACGGCCCCTCCTTCTCCCTGCGTGTGTTTCTCGCTTTCATATATAAAAAGGAGACCCGTCTAGCAACTCATTCAGTTCATGCTATGGCTGCCATGGCTAGAGCACGGAAATGAAAGATACCAAAAGAACAGCGTGAATACAATGCTCGACGAAAGGAACAAATTCGTATTGCTGAAAATGGCCGCGGAGCCAATCACGATCTACCACAGCGACCGTAAAGCGATTATTACTACCATTACTCTAAAGCAATAATATTCCATACCACCCCATCATCATGTGGGGTGTTTGATAGAACTTCGCTGGACATTCACATAGCGGAATGGCGGCCAATTTTTTTTTCCAATGGAACTCTTCGCACTAATTAACGTCTGTCTGTATATGTTTGTCGTGTTTTTTTTTTTTTTTTCGAAGCAGTTTTTAGCGCTAGCGTGGCTTGGTGGTAGAAAAACTAACTGCCACGCAGAAGGCCTGTGTTATATTCCGACTCTAGCCGCTTATCCTTATTATTTGCATCAATCGCGATTTATCGCTCACAACCAATGCCGCCGACGCCGACGCCCACACCGACGCCGGAATTTTTGTTAAACGAGCTCGTTAACGCTTTCGCGTTAATAGGCATTACGAAATCTTGACCAGAAGCCACGTACTACAGCGTTTTCCGCGCCGAGAAATTGTGACCGAATACGCCGTCCGATGTAACAGCATGAACAAGATGTTGTCGCAACCACCAATCCGTAGCGGCAGGAAGAGTAGGCGCTCACGCTGAGCAAAGCCGCGCGCACCGCAACAGCACCGTCGCATCCGGCTGTTTCGGAAACTGATGCGCTAATGAACGCCGCGTGTGGGCTTCGTCCAAGCCGCGCGGCTAATTGAAAGCGTCGGTGAATGCGTCGCGAAGGTACACGACTGATATAGCAGCACTTGTCAGAAACTCGTAAAGAGCGATACATGGCGTAATATGCAGCTCGTCCTTTGTCGGTTAAAGTGGAAACGAGGGAAAGAGAGTAAACGCCGAAACTAACATTTAGACCCATTGAGATGGTGAACTGAAGCGGTCTGCACTGAGCGCACGAACGAAGAAAGACGAAGAAGTGGAGGAGGTATACAAGCGAGAATAAAATGGCAGACGACACCTAATTGAGAATATGCATTTTAGGTGTTAGTTCCTATTAGGACGCCCAAATTAATCTGATTCCCAAACCGGGCAAATCACTACTTCTCCAGAATTTACGACCCATCTCCCTCACGAGTTGTGTAGGCAAACTTTTTGAGCACGTCGTTCTCCGGCGACTGCAACCACAATTAGAAGCTCAGAATTTCTTTCCCAACACGCAGTTTGGCTTTCGCCCCAACCTATCGGCGCAGGATGTTCTCCTGCATGTTAAAGAGACCCTATTTCATCCCAAACGACAGACGGCCCGAACCAGAGCCATTCTCGCATTAGACATACAAAAGGCTTTTGACAATGTCGAGCACGAACACATCCTCAGGACACTGGCCACCACTGGCTGCAGCCGTAGGACCTGGCATTATGTCAAAGCCTTCTTGGAAAATCGCACCGCCGAGGTTAGGTTAGGTTCACTCACATCCACCACTTTTACCCTCCCAAACAGGGATACACCCCAGGGAGCTGTCCTATCGCCACTCTTATTCAATGTAGCCATGGCCCCATTGGCCAAAGAACTCGCAAATATTCCTAAATTACAGCACGCATTTTATGCTGATGATATGACTCTGTGGGTGCGCCATGGCTCCATTGGGGAGGCACAAGATATCCTACAAACCGCTATCAGCGTCATCGAGCGGCACATTAACACAATGGGTCTCCACTGTTCGCCAGAAAAGTCGGAGTTACAATTAAACCCCACGCGTGCGACCCAAGCATTGACCTGTTCGTACATGGTCAACCTGTGCCAAGAGTGCATAAAATCAGGATCTTGGGTCTACACATCCAATCAAACTTAGATGCAAACTTCACCTTAAACCTTCTGGATAAGCAGATAAAGCAAATTTCAGGATTGATTCGCCGGATTGCGTCGCGTAATCACGGTCTATCTGAGAAGGACACAATGCAAATTGTTGAAGCTTTGGTGGTAAGTCGCCTCGCTTACCATCTTCCCTATCACCACCTCACTCAAAAGCAAACAGAACAGACGAACAGTCTAATCAGGCGGGCGGTTAAGACCGCACTGAGGCTACCGATGCGTACTAGCAATGCTCACCTCCTGCACACTGGTCTGTATAATACAGTCCAGGAAATTATAGAGGCACAGAGGAGCAACCAACTCTTGCGTCTCTCTCGGACACCCACAGGGCGGAACCTGCTCCGAACCCTGAGGTTAGAGCCAAGCGGCACGATGCGTAACGAAGAAGCATGGTCCCCTATTCCGATAAAGGTCGCGGCACACATGCAACTCAAGCCACTGCCACGAAACATGAATCCCCAACGCCACCCGGGTCGACGCAAGGCACGCGCTGATTATTACATACGGTGGTACAGAAATCGTGATGACGTCCTTTATGTCGACGCTGCGGTAGGCCCGCTTGAAGGAACGGCCACAGCTGCTGCGATGACGGAGGACGGAAGCATTAACATCTCCGCGTCGATTAAAACGGCTCGCCCCGACGTGGCTGAGGGAGTCGCACTAGCCCTAGCAGTGGCGCATGCGGCCGCAGATTCTACCATTACGGAAACCTGTACCGATTCCCAAAGCGCATATCGATACTTCCGTCAATGCATAGCCCCAAACATGGTTTCACGCATTTTGCGAAACATTCCTTCGCTTCCCCATCCGGTGACTATCACGTGGGTGCCTGGGCAGGAGTGTATCCCCGGGAATGAGCGCGTTAATGCGCATGTCCGAGGTCTTTCCATCCGGACCCTCGAGGACCACTCACCCAAACCCGTGACAAAACCAGAAGAGGGAATCTGCACCTACCATCAGATTACGTCCTATTACAGGAACGGCAGACGAGATCTACCTGCCCCTCACTACTCCCTTAACCCTAATCAGAGCTCGGTCTGGCGCCAGCTCCAGACGAAAACATTTATTTCCCCCTATCTGGCACATCTATTTTACCCAGCTCTCCATCACCCACATTGCACCACCTGTGGGGCTCCCCGGGCTGATCTTTTCCACTGTTTGTGGAGCTGCCCAAAGCCCCTGGTGGTAGACCCTATTCCCAATCCTTCCCTTTCCTCGTGGGAGGCCGCTCTTCGGGCCACTGGCTCGGACGACCAGCTGACGCTGGTGAACCGGGCCTGCCTAGAGATGTCGGCCAGGGGGCTCCCGGACGTCTAGGAGCCCAACCACACTCACTTTGAATATTTCAAATAAAGTTGTATCCATCCATCCTATTAGGAACGCTACATGAAACAGGCCAATGGCTATCTATCAAGAGACATATTGTCACGCCCGAACCGAAAGAATCCTGAACGCACCCAATGACACCACGATCGCACGATTGTTTGCCGAACGGGTGTTTATTTGCGACGTTTCGACCAGAGCCTGTATATAACAATTTCAACAGATGCAATACAATCGAGTAAAAAACAGAGTCCGAGAACATATTGGCCAGACGAAACAGAATTGGAATGCTACAATGTTGCATTACACAACACTGAGCTCACGTTTTACCGGAAATATACACGCGCATATCGGCTAAGGAACGTTTCGCTGTAAGAAATTTAGTATACAGAGGGGCTAGACATGTCGATGGTTAGGTAAACGAGGCAAAATAAACAGAAAACCAAGGCTCGTGCAAAACTCAATGATTAAAGCAGGCGTTTGCTGAACACAGGCAAATTTCTAGCCTCGGCCGCGCTACAGAACATAGCGTTACCATTCCGGCGCGGCTACGGTCTGACAATGTACGCATCTTGGAAGCAGAAACGCCAAGCCATGTGGAACAGGCTCGGATAATTACAGCCGATTTCATGTAAAGTTTTATCTTACTTTTTTGCCAAGCGATACAGGAAATTAATCTTTTGGGGAAGAAAAGAATGAACCGAGGGTTCTCGAGTAATAACACTGGCGGCCTTATAATGTCGAAATCACCGCTGCTCCGGTACTTCTATGAAACCGAAATCAAGTCCCGGGCCCATCCAATATTTCACATGCCCCGCTAGCTTCGATGAAATATTTCGTTTATGAAACTACGCATTTTCTTATATTTTGGTGCGTTGTTGCTAACGATCACTATACGCGTATCGAGGCACACCTACGATATTAGGGGCGAAGCTCCTTAAGGCGGCACCCGTTCGTCCCTCGTCGTGCTCGTAGTAGTGAGTAACAAGTCTTACCCTTTGACCTCCAAGGTGGTGCCGGTGGGAGATTTCTCCTGTGCGTTGTTGAACAATAAAAAATTCGCAGCGTGCGCGTTAACTAAAAGCCGAATTCTTCTGTCTCTGTAGAAGTGTAAGTGTTAGCTAAAAGCCGACTTCTTCTGTCTCTCATTCCCATTAGCAGCCATTGTTTACCTCCAAGGTAGTGCCTGGTGAGATTTCTCCTGTGCGTGATTAAACAATAAAAATTTTGTTCAAAACGCCGTTGATTGATGAAATAAACCAACGAAAGACGCCAGATGTTTTGTAAAAACAAAACGAAAGAACGCCAGATGTTTCTAAAGCAAAACGAAAAAGACGCCAGCTGCTTAACGAAAGACGCAAGGTGTTTTCTAAAGCAATGGGTTTTCTAAACAATGAAAATTCACAGCGTACATGTAAAATTAAAGTGAGCTGCAAGTCGTCATAACTCATCGAACCTTTAGTATAAACGCGCCCGATCTCACGTCCGCGTGATGATTACTGGGCAGAATTCACGGAAGATTCACGGTTACCGATGAACCTCCGCAGCTTCGCCCACTCATCATCATTCACTCCGTGGATATGCTGTGATTTTTTTATTTTTGTGTACGTTACAGAGTGGGTTTAACATCCCGTCATGATAGAGGCGAATGTATATACCAGTAACCTCACATTATAAGCCGCCTATCAAGGTGTCCTAAATACTCCGCCTCGTTTGCTTTGGCTGCATCCGGCTTAATCTGTGCATTATTCTTTTCACATTTGTTTGCTATTGCTGTTTTTAAAACTTCATATTTTCTCATCCCGTTTTATTCTGAAAGCTGACGACATGTCTTTATTTTTCTTTCTAGCTTTTCTTTTCTTGCCCATGCTAATATGTCTGGGAGTGAGGATTAAATCGACCGGTGCTATCGAACCGAAAACGAAACTCACAGTGTCCCTTATGCACAGACCTAAGACGACTGGAAGGCGAAAGCCATCTTCTTCGTTTTCTTCTGAGTCGATGTACTGACTGTGCCCCGCCACCCTTAGAATGCTTTCTGCACTTAACGTGGTTTTGCACTGCCTCCAGGATCGCAAGCACCTCGCCTGGTTTTGCACTGCCTCCAGGATCGGCCCACTTTTGACCAAGCTACGATGTCATGCGGTGACGCCATCGTATGACGTTACGTCACGCGACGTCACTGTGGCGTCATAATGAAGTCACAAATTTGGGCGATCTGTGACGTGATCACGTGACGATGATTTTTCGCATCACTCGTGTTGACGCCGCCGACGAGGGACGCCGGTCAATTTTCGTGTTTGATGAGGCATCTAAAACTTTAGCCTTACAAGCTGCCGTAACAAACGCAGAGGCGATCGAAGATTTGATAGTCGTGTACACTCTATTGCTAAATTACTGTACAGGTAAAACAAATAATCATCTCGAATGGAGGCTTATTTGGTCATGAACTGTGACTACGATTTATACCATGGTCGGACTATGGGGGAAAGCTACGCGTCTCCTCTCTATACTCGGGGACAACTTTCTGTGGCAATGAAGGGAAAGCTACGGGGGCGGAGCGTCTGCACATGTACTGCTACGCGAAGTAGGTTTGGCGCGCGTCTCGTAACGCCGTCGAAAGTGATGGTTAGCGTTGCATTTCGACGCAAACGCTGCTTAGCGTCTAAGGTACGGGTAGAAGGCGCGACTTTTTCAAGCACGCAAAAACGCAAAGTGACAACGTATAAAGTAAAAGAAATACAAATATCTCGCTTGTGTGCGCTGCGTTCCGTCTCAAGAAGCTACATGTAGAAAATAGAGTATTTTATATATCTCACGCAGAAAATACGGACGCAATTGTGGGACTACATTCATTAGCGGTAGGATACGTGCATTGTGGCTCTGTAGCCTTCATTTCATTGCTACAGAAAGCTGTTCCCGAGTACAGTCCGACGATGGAGTTACTTACGCAAGACGACTATCATATACCATCAATACATCACGGTCGTTTCACATTCCTGTCCCATTGTTAGTAGGGCAACAAAGAAACACCGCAATACATTTTGACCAGCCTGAAGGTCAGGGTAGTCCGTGTTGGAAATCTGGAAAGCATCGTTACGTACTAGATAACAGCATGGATGGCACTGGTCATCACAGCTACTCTTGAGCGAATACTCGCCGTTCGTCAGAGAAATACGAAAGGACGCGAGGCTTCTGCAGAATATTTCGCACCCTGCGAGTGTCTTCTACTTCATCTTTGTTAACTACATCCGAACGTAGCGTAATTGCAGTACTGTTGTAAATTAAACTGTTGCCTTTAGATTTTCTAACCAAGATGCACCATAGGCTGTGAGCCTGGTTATGTCATGGTTATGAACGGTAATCGAACGTTCCACCTCGCGTTAGGGTGTCGCGTTCCACACGACACCCTAACCACCGAGACACGCCGGCGAGTACGCTTTAAATAGTTAATAGTGCACGTTAATTTCCCTTTTTGTTTGTTTGTTTGTTTGTGTGTGTGTGTGTGTGTGTGTGTGTGTGTGTGTGTGTGTGCGTGTGTGCGTGTGCGTGTGTGTGTGTGTGTGTGTGTGTGTGTGTGTGTGTGTGTGTGTGTGGTGTGTGTGTGTGTGTGTGTGTGTGTGTGTGTGTGTGTGTGTGTGTGTGTGTGTGTGCGCGCGCGTGCGCGCGCGAAATGAACAAGGAATCTTTGATGAATCTTTGTGAAAGCCTGAATGGATTATATTCTGCTGCTTTACGCGCCAAAGTCATGGTACAATTAGGAAGCACGTTGTAAGAGGGTGATCAGAAATAATTTTGACCTGCCTTGAGTTTTTTTTAATATTTTCCCTATCACAAGTACGTCAGGCGCAGCACGAATCGAACACGTGACTTTGTACAACAAATGCGCGCATGCGCTACAGGTGCTTATGTACCAAATGCTCACAACTTGCGTCGGTACATCTTATACAAACAGTAGACAATACTGACGACACGAGTTGCAAGAGTACGCCATGCGGCGACTATATGCAACGACGAACGGGGTTTGCTAAAGCAACAAACGAAATAGTCATTCGCTATACCGAGACAGTTGTAGCAGTGGAAGGATCCGCACTAGTTTTGACCAGCTGAGTTTCTTTACGTCCCATCTGATTTTCAACAATGCCCCGACACTATCACGGTGATCGGCAATCGAAGCCACGGCCTCCTGACCTTTAAAATAATTCTAGTTGGCTATAGCCTCAAATCACCTGTTCCCATGGCGTCAATAAGTTCACTGACTCTCGTATGCGTGTTGTAGAGCTACTTGCGGCGAACTTTCCATCGCTATATATAACGCCGTCGTGCAGAACTCGTTATGCAACAAATCGATAACGGAGGCGCCTGGTCTCGAAACTCGCAGGCCTCTATAGCACTGTCTGAATGTAGCAGACCGATGGCCATTATCTGGGCATTAGCGAAGGCGGCATAATTACGGCGACAACTATAGTGCTCGAAACTTTTGCCCAGCACAATGGTACAACCACCTCAGGCGGCCATTGGAACACGCAGCATATGCTTATTTTAGTGTAGAGATATCGGAGGCACATCGCAAAACTGTGAGTGGAACTATTATTGCGCAAGCGGTCTCTGCGTGCTCAAGTATTTGAGGAGTAATGTTTGTTTTAAAAGTACTGTCTACCGATCAGAAATTTTTTTCTGAGTGTGGTGAACATGGGAAGATCGTTCGTCACATCGGCGGCAACGAGCATGCTTCTCCCCATAAAAAAGGAATTATATATTTAATTTGATGTTGAAAATGTGAAAGGATGACCGCTAGCGTCACCCAAGAGCGATGTGGTCAATCTACTGGTAGGACAAGAAATCCTCGCAGGTAGACTCATTTTGCTTAAAAACAAAAATGTGGGCATATAACTTGAAATTGTAGTTTACGCACATAAGGCAGCTTTCGGTTGCGTCAGAGAGTAATTTTATTTTATTTTTTTGTTTCTCACGCTTCCAAAAAGGTGCCCGGTGGCGCTGCTTGCGGCGCCTCCTTCGATTTCGTCTGCTTCAACTCATGCGCTATGCCATGCAGCCCTCCGCGCTGGTCGTACTGTGCCGCTGTATTGTTGTTAGAATGTCTCACATGTGCTGCGCTGTGAAGACGTGCATTTATCGTATCTTTTTGATGACTCAACTTGGCTTGGATTGCGGCAGCAGTGCAAAAATAAACGGATAGACTGCGATTACAGCAAAACAAGTGTTCTGTAATCGAATAATAAGGCTTAATTTAACCGCTAGCGCGCTGAAAAAGTTACTGTTACTTTCATTACATTCGTGTTTAGCGAAAGTAAAGTAATCCTACTACAGAAATCACATGTGCTTTCGGTTTTAATTTTTACCGGCACTACAATCGTCATCACGCCAATGGAAGAAGACCGAACGCAGATCGAAAAATTCTGTGTTAAACATTTCTACTCACTTTCCACAGAAACCGCTGCAAGGTTGGACACATCAGACGGTACGCTTTCAATTGCGGTACAAAACATAAAAGCGATAAACGACGGTAGACAGTCCCTTTAAGGCAGACCTCTAGCTGGGTGTGTCCAGATAAGATCGAACACGAGGTCCCGGTCACCATTCCCGATTGTGATGAAATTTACTGTAGGTCTAGGCATTACACCCGGAACAATGGTTTCGCAGTTAGTTTTGCGGAAAAAAATTTTGTTCGCCTTAAAAAAAATATACAACTTTTGGCCGCAAAAAACGCTTTTCCGCGAATTTCGCGATTTCTGAATTTTGAGCGCACCTAGCGAAAAAACGGTGCACTTCTTCGTCACAATATTTATTCCCCTTAAAGAACAAGTGAAATACAATCTTATGAGTCTATTATTTCCCTTGCTTGTCGAAGCACTTCTGAAGAAAAAAATCACAAACTTGGCAAATCGCACAAAATACCTCTATTTCAGGAATTTATTGCTGCAAGCAAGTTAAAGTGAGGATAAAGAAATCGGTACATATTAACTTTGATACTTTCGCTCTCTTTTAAAGTAATTTGCGTGGTTTTATCGCGCTCCGTTTTACTCGATAATTGGGCTGAAACGTAAGTGATTTACCAAAAACGCCGAACTTTGAAAATGATTTTCTCAAAAAGGCCATTTTTAATTTTTTTTAAAATCCCTGTGATTGAAGTCAAGGACGTCATCTACTATTGTGCAGAAAAAAACGTTGCATTATTTTGGTTGCTAACAAGTTATAGTGCGTCAAATGTGACCATGCCAGCCTAGCGGCCGCGTCGTTCGCTATGGGCTGAAACTCGGATATCAGTTGTTAAAAATACTTGTACTACGTGACATAATCACAAATCAGCAGCTCCACACCAACAAATGCGCAGCCAGGTGTCATGGTTCAGCAAGCTTTGTCTTGGGATCAGCCGCTTGACAAACCCGCAGCAGCGGGCCGCTCGATGCTGCGGGCACTCACATTACATGAGTACCGCTTCCACTGCGGATGAGCTCCACTTGCGCGCCAAACTACGCTCAGAGGACAAACGAGAGAAGGAATGCATCACTGTGAAAGTTAAAGGCCGTTGAGTGCCAACAAATGTCATAATATGCAACGAAAACTCTGCCGGCAATTTCCCAGCGAGCGCCTTCAATACAGCACGGATGTATTTTTTTCCCCTGCTGTTATGCCCGAAGCCGCATAATATCGTGATAAACGGTTGAATATTCTATCTGCGGAGGCCCAACAATACAGTATTGTAAAAGCGGTTCTTTAATGAAGTACAGGACTTGGACACACTTCTTTTGACAGCCGGCTGACACAAGCCTTCTGGCACGAGATGAACAACTGCAGTTTGAGTTGCTCGACCACCGGAAACACGTATGACAGCTTTCTTTAGATGTCAATGGCTTTCTTTTGTGCCATATGTTGCTCATAGAATGAACCTAATTATATTTAGGTCATCCGAAGAGAGAAAGCAACACATGAGCGCACTATTGGAGGCGCTCACTGGGAAATCGCCGGCAGAGTTTTCGTTGCATACTATGACATTTGTTGGCATTTAACGGCCTTTAACTTTCACAGTGATGCATTCCTTCTCTCGTTTGTGCTCTGAGCGTAGTTTGGCGCTCAAGCGGAGCTCATCCGCATACGAAGCGGCACTCATGTAATGTCAGCGCCCGCAGCATCGAGCGGCCGCTGCTGCGGGTTTGTCAAGCGGCTGATCCCAAGACAAAGCTTGCTTAACCATGACACCGGGCTGCGCATTTGTTGGTGTGGAGCTGCTGATTTGTGATTATGTCACGTACAAGTATTTTTAACAACTGATATCCGAGTTTCAGCCTATAGCGAACGACGCGGCCGCTAGGCTGGCATGGTCACATTTGACGCACTATAACTTGTTAGCAACCAAAATAATGCAACGTTTTTTTCTGCACAATAGTAGATGACGTCCTTGACTTCAATCACAGGGATTTTTAAAAAAATTAAAAATGGCCTTTTTGAGAAAATCATTTTCAAAGTTCGGCGTTTTTGGTAAATCACTTACGTTTCAGCCCAATTATCGAGTAAAACGGAGCGCGATAAAACCACGCCAATTATTTTAAAAGAGAGCGAAAGTATCAAAGTTAATATGTACCGAGTTTCATTATCCTCACTTTAACTTGCTTGCAGCAATAAATTCCTGAAATAGAGGTATTTTGTGCGATTTGCCAAGTTTGTGATTTTTTTCTTCAGAAGTGCTTCGACAAGCAAGGGAAATAATAGACTCATAAGATTGTATTTCACTCGTTCTTTAAGGGGAATAAATATTGTGACGAAGAAGTGCACCGTTTTTTCCCTAGGTGCGCTCAAAATTCAGAAATCGCGAAATTGGCGGAAAAGCGTTTTTTGCGGCCAAAAGTTGTATATTTTTTTTTCAGGCGAACAAAATTTTTTTCCGCAGAACTAACTGCGAAACCATTGTTCTGGGTGTAATGCCTAGACCTACAGTAAATTTCATCACAATCGGGAATGGTGACCGGGACCTCGTGTTCGATCTTATCTGGACACACCCAGCTGCCAACTCGTACGGAATCCTGAGAACCCATTAGTTCAGCGAGTTAAGACGTTCCTGATGTGATGAAGTGTGCATCTGCTCCCCTACACTGAAGATAAGAAGCTATTATAATTAGGAGAGACATTAGGCGCATGACAGTCATGCATGTTGTGACACTGCATTCCACACGCGCAGTCCTACCATATTGAAGAATAAGGAATATTTAAAAGTTGCTGAATCTCCCTATACTCTAATAGTTCTGACTTCGTGATGTCAAAACGTTTCCTTTTTGGACGTAATTTTTTTTCAGAACTTACACGCAATCGGATTCACGCAATCCACTTCGTTAGCGCGTTACCGCGGCTTAAGTGCGCATATTTTCGAGAAAGCTGCGCTTCGAACGCGGTGCGAACGAGGCACGTTATTTTTGCTTCTGGAAGATCCCTTCTACTTCATTAACTGCTGAAAAACACGTCTTTTTATCTAATAATGTCGCGTGCGCGTCATCTTCAGAGCTATCCCTAGGTATTTTTCTTTCAGTAGAGTGCGATGTTGGACTAGTTGGTTCATACTTGAAACGTAGTATTGGCGCAAAAAAAAAGCTACAAGGAAAATATGAAAAAAACACAGAAAGAGCGCGCTCTTTCTATCCTTCATTTTTTACTTATGGCTTTTTGCGCCAATAGTACGCTTCAAGTAGTTTTCTTTTTCCTTTGTTTAAAATTCTTTCACCGTTTGGTTCGCCATCTTTCAAAAGAACGTAGTAACCGGTACTGTCTACAGGCATCAAAATCTCCTTTGCCGCAGATAGTCATAAAAAGAAAACCCCACGCTTCCTGACGCTAGGACACCTAATACATCTAACTGAAGTTCAGTGAAAGTCAAGGAAAGAGAAAGCTACAATTGTGATAAGATACCAGCTGGTGAAGAAGCCGGGACAGAAGTGATCGATCTCGTAATGCGCTTAGGGCGTCATGTGTACCCGTCATATGTTCACACATCTCCTAAATATAATGCTATTACTTTGAGTTTAGCACATTTCAAATTTCTGCCAAACTGCGGCCTTCATGGCAATCTTGCGTGGTTCGATAAGTGGTGGCCAAAACCCCGGCACCCAATTTCGACGCAGGTCGCCTGCGGTTTTTTTATTATTATTATTATTTCGAAGGTTCTCACACCGTCATTTTAACGATCTTACGTTGGAACTGCCGATCGATAGAAGTCTAGCCCTGCTTTCATCTATATTTTGAACTTTTACATTCCTGCGTTTATTGACCTCCTGACTTCCGCTTTGGCAATTCAAAAATATATCAACACTAGAACGTACGTACGTCTCCTTCTAGAGGGGAGCTCGCGGGGCTTCCTCAGAGAGCGTTGTTTTTCTGGGAAAGCCAAATATTGCGATAACATTTATATGCGTAAATAGAGCCAGAAATGAACGAAAATGTCTGTGCTTGCAAAAGTGTTTGCTGCGTCTCATTATATTTTCGGTAGTAAACACTAGTAGTCGTGCCGCATGGTGTGTTTGCATGCGTCCTGACTGAGAGTAACGTTTGACTCTTTTTATTTTTTTATTTGCGGTGTTATGTGGGTCTCTCTCCCTTGCCTTTAGCATATACGTTTTCATATCATCAAGCGAAATTAGCCCACCGTGGTGTCTCTGCGGCTAGGATGTTGCGCTGCTACGACCTGAGTTCGATTCCCAGCCGAGGCGGTCGCATTTAAATGGCCACGATATACAAAAACATTCGTGTATGTACATCTGGGTTCACATTAAACAGCCCCAGTGGGGAAAATTATTTCCAAGACTCCAACTAAGGCTTTTTTTCATAGTCATATCGTGATTCGCTAAACTTGAAATACTCAGCTTGACCTCAGTATTTGAAGTTTAGCGAAGTGAGCTTTGTTCGCAACGCAACCAGGCATCAACGGTTCTGATAGATGGCAGAGAAAAATATGACGTAAAGAAATACACAGAGCTTAACCAGAACAAGTATCTGGTTAGCGAAACGACGCTGAGAGATGTGAAAGGGAACTGCAAAGACGTAAATAAATTGAGAGAGATAAAAACGGAACACATTTATAGCTGTTCACAGCACAAGATGATGCCTTTCCGTGCCAGATTCATTCAAACATCTTACGCAATAACGGCAATAACGCATTCGCAGCTTTCCACTGCGATGTCTTATGAAAACAATAGTGCAAAAATGGCTTCTGACAACGGCCTGTCATGAATACACGCCTTCCCAGTGACGAGCGCTTGTCTGTGAACACTGTACCGAGCACTGTAACACAAAACGTGTTCAAATAAGGCAGAACTCAAGGGAAAAATGAAAGCTTGAAGCGATGAAAAATTTTCGAACAGGCGTTGTGGCTGGCACCCACGTTTCGACAAGAGGATTTGTTTTCTTCGAGGCAGCAACTTTTCAAGCACAGTCACTTCAAGGCAAAACATGTTCAACCACAATCACTTACTGGGGACCAGGTTAATAAACAGTAATCACTGGACTGTTTCTCTCTTTTCGTTCTGGACGAATGTCTGATGCACGTGAGGGTTCTTTGTCTTGTGCATCACCAACACTGGGCCACCAGATGAAAACTCCCGAATGAAGAGGCAACAGAGAGAATAAGAAAGGCAAGATGAATGAGCGAGGTCAAACGCCGCTGTCGGCTTTGCGCACTCCCTTGTCAATGGTTGCGGCCGTATAGCACCGCCGGTCACGGGAATCCCCGCGGCACGATCAATCGTGGTGTCCCACGCCATCCGCTGACCAGGTCCTATATATGGAGGGTCACAGCAGCACGCGCTGCATTTCTCCAAGACGTGACCCGTGAGTCGACGAGACACGCTGACGTGTTGTTTTTCTGCTGCTTTTCTTAGCCTCGCTGCGTTAGGCCAACATCGTCGCGTTCATATTTCATAAGATACGTTGGCGTGGAGGCACGTGCGACCCCTGAGCCACCGCTTCAGACGTTCCAGAGGAGAACGGTGGCCTAGCACTTCCCATCATTTCGAACATAGGCAGGTTTATCCCCCCTCCCATGATTTTCTTGGAGATGCTCTCTCATAACGCACATGACTACGAAAGTGCACTGTTTGTCAAAATAAACATTCAAAAGTGCTTCCACCGGGGCTATTCGGTAAGGCACACTGAGGATAATGATGCACTGCAGCGGTGCACGCGGACGAAAAACCAGAAGAAAAGACGAAACGAACACGGACCTCGTCACCAAAAACTTTTATTCATTCGCTTTCGCTCGTGAAGTATATATGCACAGACATTGAAAGAGGTGTGCAATGACGCCGGAAAATGTCATTGCACACGTCACCTTTCACTTTCCTGATATCGCCACTTTCTGCCGTCATTGCATACGTCATCTTTCACAGTTTGCGCATATATGCTTGACGAGCGAAAGCGAATGAATAAGTGTCGTTAGTGCGCAGGCCCAGGGTCCGTGTCTCTTTTGTGTTCTCGTTTTTCGTTTGTGTGCACCTCTGCAGCGCATCATTGCCCTCAGTTTTCAAGTGCGGAGCACTTCAGGGGCCCGGCCTGTCGTACGCTGTCATACGCTGTCATCGTACGCTGTCGTAGCTTGGCGTAACGCAGGCAAAACCCCGTATAAAAACAGAAAAAAAAAAGAGGAAGCAAGCGATAAATAGAAAGAAATGGGGAAAATAGCCAGAAAAAGTCACAGTTTCGCCTCAAAGCGCGAAGCAATGAATGCGATAGCAAGAACGGCAAGCAGCTAGAAACTTGGTGCGCGCTGCTCAGGCTTATATGTGCATTGGCGTTTGAAAGAATAAAGCAGTTGTTAATCAGCGCTTGTGTCGTACGTTTTTTTCTTCGAGGGTGTCTTGTGCGTTTGTGCTGTAACTTGAGCATCAGGATTCTGGTCACGGTGTAAAATATATACTGTGATTGTGGTTTGGCCGTCTCGTTTCTTCTCTCCTGTGGCACAAGCGTATACAAGAGCCAAAGCGTTCCCACGAGCCACGGGACGCTCTTCTTTTTTTCTGGCCGGCTGGCCACGAATGGCGCGGTGCTACAACCCCAAAATGGAAAACTAGCGTGGGTCGCCAGCGATATAATACGCAAACGCAGTGCGAGCAACGATGCAGCGTGGCCCGCGTCTCGCTTAAATTTAATTGCGCCACGTGAGGCATCCTGTGCGTTTCACCCAACACCGCGTGCGTTTGTATTCTGTCGTTGGTATCCTGGAGAAGGAATGACGAACGTAATTGTCTAAGGTAGCATGCTGCGTAGCGAGGGGTCGCAGGTTCGAATACCCGCAGTCGCGCGCCTCGAAATGTTTTCTTCTGAATTATTTTTCTTTGTGGCTTTTACATATAGATACATACATATACATATACGGGACATGACGGCGACGGCAAAAATCCGCCGAGAGTGTCCGTATAATTGCTATCGTAATAAAATAAAAAGAGAAAGAAAGAGAAAGAAATACATAAAGAGCGAGGAAGAAATAAATACAAATAAAGAGAGGAAATAAGACAGGAAAAAAACATGGCTGATTCCTTTGTCATAGGAATCGGTATAACCCAAAATTAAAACGTGTCTTCACAGACGTAATTGAGCGTTTGTTGTGAATTGTTTCACCCCAAGGGCGAAGGAATGAATGCTATAGCAACAAATTGTAACGTAACGCGAAGAACGGAAAGCAGCTCGAAAATTGCAACGCGCTGATCAAGCAAAAAGGACGCACGGAACGAACATACACAGGATGAGCGCGAACTAACAACTGTCACAGCTCGACAGTTAAAGTGCGCTGGTCAAATACAAAGGAGGACGCACGAAACTAACGCGCAAGTATACACAGGATGAGCGCGAACTGTCACAGTTGTAACCTATTTGTTTGTGAGCAGCACGCTTCTTTCGCAAAAGGGGCCGCTGCAGTGAGCAAAGTGACCTTCGTGCTCTCTGTAACTTCAACTCAAACTTGCAGTGAGAGCACAAGACGTACAAACCACCGCCATCACGAGGCAAGCGCACACGCAGGAGCGACCACGCCCTGTATAGGCGCGCGCTCATCTCAACGCGTGGGGCGACGACCTGTAAAGCGTGCCCTTCGAGCCCTGCGCGTCATCTCGCTAGTAACGAAAGCACGTTGATGTACCACCGATCTCTGAGTACCGCCACCGGCAAATGGTCTATATAAATAGCACGCCGTTAGCATGACAAAGAACGTGCCGTCTGTGGCCGAGCCGTTTCGTGCTGCGAATCGAGGAGTCGTAAGTTCGACTCCCGGTGGCGGAACTCTTTTTTCTAGCTTTTCTTTGCCATATATTAGTCTTTATATTTTACAACGTCATATCCGTGACGGAAATACGTCAGTGGAGCCGTGGTGGACCCCGCCATAAAACACTTTCGTGTTAAAATGGAAAAAGAGAAAGACAAAAAGAGAGGAGGAAAGAAAGAAGAAAGGGAAGAGAAACAAAGAAGGCTGCCCAGCTCCGCACTTCCTTCAGGCTTGGCACCTCTAGTACGAAGCTGCCTTGATTTTCTTTCAAAAGTTTCGAAACCACTGAGCCTGTGAGCGCACGGTTTACGTACTTCCATCTTCAGAGCTCTAAAGCGTCATGACTGTCGCGGAAACCCTCCAATGGGACCGGTGTAGCACACTAACGACACCTCATCTATTGGGAAGGCGCTGACACTAATATACCGGGCGTTTTGCTGGTGTCCGAGCGAAGAACTTCGTCCGACGGCGAACGCCCGATGCACGGTGGCGCTCTGCGCGTCTATCGCGACTCAGCGAAGATTGTGCGTCGTGCCGCCGCGCCTTTACTTGACGCGCGAAATTATGTACTCGGACCTTAAGAACGCAGTACGCAACCACTTCAAGGTGATTCACAATACCTACTCCCCATCAAGCCTGCGCGATCCAAGGACTTACTTGCTATGAAGCGACTCTATCGCACCACACTAGAACCAACATTATAGAACCAACAAACAAAACTTACGACAGAACAGCAGTAAGAAGTTTAAAACGCTACTGTTCCGCGAAGTGCTGCATTGTCGTCGCCTTCTGTGCCCTCGACGCAGGCGAGCACCGACGATCGAATAGATAGCGCTTTCCTGTACTTCGGTTACAGCCGCGGTGGATAGGGGCCTTTCGGCACAGACCGTACGTGACCGTGGTATCCGAGACCTCACACCAGTAAACCAAGCCACGAAGACAAAGGCCGCATCCTTTTTTCCTGTATACTTCGCTTCGAGTCCCGTTATTTTTCCCGTCAGAAACACAAAAGGGAAGCAGCGATATAGCCGGCCCTGTCCTTTGTCCTAAACGCCTTAGATAAGCCTGCGCGGAGCCTTTTTTCGAACTCCTTCTGAAGGGCAGGCCTTTTTTTTTTCGTTATCCTCTTTCGTTCTGCATCCTCGGCGTTCCACATTTCCTGGTACGACCGACCGCGGCCACGCCGCTGCTCTTTTTCCCCATCTTCCGTTTCTCCCGGCGGCCCAAATAACCCTATTGTTTTAGGCAGAGGAGGTGCTGTTATCGTGATTCCCGTTGGCGGGTCGTATAAAGAGTCTTGAATGGACGCTGTGCTTCCTATTTTTATTTGAGAATGACTGCAGTTGCGGTAGCATATACACGGCACGCATCTCAAGGGCCTATGTAGAGCCTTTCTTGTGCGCTTACCAGTGTCTGAGCAATTGTCGTTGAGTGACTACCCGACATTCAGGGTCCTTTGTTCTTTGCGCATAAGATTAATGTTATCGCGTTATTTGTTAAGTTTGTACTAGTCTTTTTTTGCATTAACTTATCGTCCTTTGTTAACAAACAGCTAGCGCACCTTCCGACGACTTAAACATTTTAAATCGCAGAGCAGTGTAAAATGGTGATGCAATCTCTGCGCACGCGTGTGACGACTCCGACTTCTTTGAATAGACCCAGCTTATGCTTTACTACGCGCCTGCCAAGACACGCTTATTAAACTACCTCCCGAGTAGCAATAATACCGACGTTCTATCCCTCTTGATTTTACTTAACATTTCACTTAAGGCTTGAGCGTGCTGTGGCGACAGCACGTCACAGCTATAATATATATATATATATATATATATATATATATATATATATATATATATATATATATAGATATATATATATATATATATATATATATATATATATATATATATATATATATATATATATATGTGCTCAAGTGAAGTGGACGAACGAACGAAAAACGATGCTTTATAACGTTGCGGACGTTGCGGCCGGGGACCGGCCTTCGTCAGGGCACACACACATATATATATATTTAGTATGGGCATTTATCAGACACTTCTTTATCATCTGTACATTATCATCATCACATGGTGTTCTTTATCATCTTCGCTTGTGGGGACACATCTTGAGATTGTTCTGTGCCTTCGATGTGATCGGTTCGCCCCGAGTCGCGAAGGCCCATTAAAAGGCGTGTCAACTGCTACGTCACAATATATATATATATATATATATATATATATATATATATATATATATATATATATATATATATATATATATATATATATATATATATATCCTATCTCTTATTCCCGTTACACCCCATTCCCAACGCATGGTAGCCAGCCGATATAAGCTACCTTCCCTGTCTTTGCATCTATTTCCCCTCCTCCTCTTCCTGCCATGCCGCCACGGAAAAGAAAATAATGGGGTGCGAGACACTCTCCCTTCTAAGGACTTCCCCGGCCACCACTCGTTGTGGCGTCGTGGAAGGCCGCCTGGAGGCCACGTAAACTTGTTAGGAGTGGATCCACACCGCGACCGAACTGCGTGCGGGACTCAAAGGGGACAAGGAAACCTCGTAAGCGCGCCTCGCAACATCAGTGCCGCTGAAGGAGCGAGGTAATGCGCGTCTCGAGGCATATATACGACCCTCGGGCAACTGAACGGTTCAGCCTCCTCAGCTGTTTACGTCGAGAAAGGATCTCCCTTCCCTTTCGCTTTAAGCAATTTACTGTCCGCAGATACCACGCGGCAGTATACGCAGGAGTGTATGTGCTTCTTTTTCTTAACGCCCTTTATACGTCTCGACGTTCTTCAGTGAGGCCCGAGATCGCTTCGCTGTCGGGGCCATATACCCACCGAAATGACCTGAGTCGGATGGGACCAGCCAGCGACTCAAAAAGCCATTCCGGCGCTTCTCGACGCGTGGAATTCGCCATGGCCCTAGATATTATTAATCCTCAGCCTTTGCGCGGGACCTGCGATGCGCGAGCGGAGTGAGCGCACGGGCCGGGCCTCTACTTCTGAGACTCACTGGCGTTCTGTCTTTTTTTGCATAATGCATGTTCTACACGCGTCGTTCTTTTTTGTTCTTTATTATGCACAAGACGTTCAACTATTCAAGAGGAAACGCTCCAACATGTGGCTCTCGCTTTGCCGGTCTTTTGAGCAAACTGCAAACGCGCAGCCCAGAAATGTAAGATGTGCGACGAACCACTGCAAAAGTGCTTCAAACACGGGCGGTTGCACACTTACTGAGGGTTTTAAAAATGCGCATGCTATGCATGCATGCGTTTCCTTTAACCATGGACCACACCATTCGTGTGTGCACGTGTGAAATTGCAGTCTGCCCAAAGCTCAACGAGATCTTGCAAGTGCAGGTATTTTTAAGTATATTTGCGCATTAGACTGTCATTGGCTACGCATGTTAGACATATGACCTGTAGAGAAATGGATTATTAATAATAGTCATAATAATAATGACAATAAACTTCAATAGCTATCATTTATTTTAAATGCGAAGCATTTCTTAGCGAACCTCTGGCACTTTGAGCGTTTCTATCTACGTATCTATCTATCTATCTATCTATCTAGCCGCTTACGTCTGGGTGCTCTCATGGTCGCCTCCTTACTTGGTGTAGACCAAAATTTGCATGGGAGGGTAAGAGGATTTGATGAATATGATTGCTGGGTCATGACATGAATAACGTTGAAATCCTGTCGCGTACGTCGTCAAACCCTTTCCACTAGACACGTGTGGCACATACCCGTTTACCATGGGCCGCGGTGTACGGGTATGCGCCACAGGTGATTGACAGTTTATATCTACCCAGGAACGGCGAGAACAGACATTAGTTACTTAAATGCTAAAGCGTTAAGGAAACCCAACATCGGCAGCATTGACTCAATGAATAGACAGATCGAAAATTAGGATCCCAGCAGGAATCGAACCCAAGCATTCTGCGTGGCTATCAGGTATTCTACCACTGAGCTACGCCAGGTCTATAAACTGGTTTCAAAAAACAGCCTACGCAGGCGTCATATCGGTGCAACGTCAATTGTGGTTGTGGTGCTGGCTATCTAATTTTACAAGAAAGCAGTAAACGCTACATGATACTCCTACGATATGTACTCCTACGATACAGGCGTCATACCAGATTAACGTCTGTAGTTCCAGTGTCGGCTCCGCTTTTACAGCAGTCTAATAAACATTACGTTTGTATTCCTGTGATTCAGCAAGCTATATTGAAGCATTTCTCGACCCCGGAGGAATACATTAACGAAAGTTACATATGATATCCACATCACCGCAGCGTAAAGTGCACTTCGTCCACCAGAACGGCGCAGTGTCTTCTTCATTTCTTACGAGGCTGGGCGATGGCCTCGTGCTAACCGAGGATGATGCCAGATTGATTGACAGCCGCTTTGTAGATTAGGCTACGTAGGCCACACACACACAGGTAGTCTACGAATACGACAAACACCATCCACCGATGTTGGTCTACGTAGCACTATCCAGGCCTACCAGCCTCGACGGCCTATACCTCACCAATGCGATGGGTGGCTTCAGGTTCCTACATGTCGCCGGCTCTGTCGACAGACAATTTGTCGACGAATTGACCGAGGCATCCACGAATTCCAACAGCTCTACTATACCACATACTTCACTACACGTGGAGCCCTCGTCACCACGATCACGACCGGATACTATGACAAGTCATGACCAGCTGCTGGTGCTCACTGATTACGGTTATGATGCCCTTGTTGAAGAACTGTCAAGAACTTCTTGCACACATGCACACGGGTTCGTGAAACGTGCGTGCGTTCTCGATACACGTATAAGCACTACGTATCAGCTTACCGCTTCTGGTGTTGGTAATACCCACGTTGCATACGTAACCGTAAACAACTGGTTATATAACACATATGCGGCTCTGCAACATATATATGTGTGCGTATAAAAGTTATACATATCTTTAGCGTCATTTTGTAACGTGTCGCTCAGTAAAAAAAGTTACGCCACAGTCCCCTACCCGCCGCATGCTTCGCATAACATCGACTCCCACGGTACGTGGGATCTGCCGAATTTTTTTAAAAAAAGATCGCGCACAAGAATGCGGGAGTTTTGCCTTTAATGAGTGAAGAGGGGAATTCCGTTTCTCTTCTCTTCAGCTGGGCGAAAGGGCCTTCTTCAGGTGCCCCTATACACGGAATCACGTCTCATATATTGCATTCCTGAAAAAGCGCGCCTTTGAATGGCCGCCGGAGTTTTTGGAATTATATTCGCAAGCGCTCTAGCACAAGGGCAGATGGTTTTGGACTGCTGGGCTCAAGTGGGCTAGAAGTCCAAGCTGCTGGTCGCTGACTGATTTCCTGCCCTTTCTCATCTTTATATAAAGTTTCAGGTTTCAACATGTGTGTCAATGAACAGCCCACATCAGTTTCTACATCTAGAGCTGAGTCGTTAGATGAAAACTCCATTTGCAAACGCTTCGAATGCCTGAAGCTTTCTGTATCACAGTATACCCTCGTGTGTTATTGTTACTGCTATTACTTCGTTGCCGTTGAAATCGCAGTAGTCCAGTTGGCCTTCGTTGCCGTTGAAATCGCAGTAGCCCAGTTGGTCTTTAAAATACTTTACAGTATCTCCAACTGTCCCGGGATCTACAGATGTATTGTTCTTTCTTTATATATCCGCCTTAGACAACCAGAGAGACTCTCATGTTCCTGAAGTGTAGTTCGTTGGGCTAGTTGGTCACAACATTTGTAAATGGTAAAAAAAAAACCAGGCCTGCGCGCATCGCGCACAAGTCACAGCGAAAGCTCGAAGAGCGTCCTTTCTAGAGCCCGTTCTAAACTCTCTTGGGGCATCTAATACAAATACACACGCAAGGTATCCACTACGCCATAAATCATAAATTTTGTGATGTAGGGAAGCGCCCACTATGCCACCCTCCGTCTTTCTGCGGATAAGCGAAGTACCCGCTACACATCTGCGAGGCATTATGTGCAGTTTGTTGGTGGTTGCATGTGACTGATTACGATAAAGAATTATGGATGTGTACTTGTGTTGTGCGTGGGAAGCTCTAAACCACACACTCGTTGCGCAATTAGCATTATATGACGCCTCCAACGCTCAACCCTCCTCAAGTGCCAGAATACGAATTCCCCCAGAATTTATTTTCCATTACTTGTATACAGTCATAGTTGCATTACCGAATTTAGTGTGGGAACATAGTTTTGCACACTGTTCAAGTTTCTCTATACTCCTTTTTATTTTACGCTTCACTTGCATTTTGCTGTATGTACGCTGTCCTTATCTTCATCGTACTTTTGCATTTCTTGTACTTGTTTTCTCGTATTCTGCCGATAAGTTCTCTCTTCTTGTTGCGTATTCTTCAGCTTTTTTACTATTATTATCTTGCTTCTTTTTGTTTTGTTTTTTTTTATTTACGCTTGTACCAGCACACCATACCCCAAAGTGATTCCTGGGCACGTTAAAGCGTAACTACTCGTTTTTATGCAGCGTGACAGATGACACTGTGTTTTGCTCAAACAGTAGCGTCTCATGGCCGTTTAGGCGTTGTTTTGAAAAGCCCGTGCGCGCATGGGCTAACGCGTGTGTTGTTCACGACAGACACAGTAAGCACGCTCATTTTACAAGCAGCAATAAAGAATAGTTCCACTCAACCAATGCTCTTTCTGCTTCATTTTAAGTGGAAACTCTAGCGAAGCTTTCACACGTGACAAAGTATCATTTTCGTAGCGTTACAAAATGCGTGGTAACTGTACATGCTTTTTCATAGATAATGCGCAATACCTCTCCGCCGCCCCTCCACACTATCACTTTTTTGCCAGACAGTACTAACTCTTCGACAATCTGAAAATACTGCTGAACACAAAAGGTTATCGCAATTGGTTTTCTCTTACCGCCATGAACAAAGAAGTAAAACATCAACCCCGCCGTGAAAGGGTTTTCAATTACGAAAACGTTTGAAGCTCTCCTTCACTCATAAACAAAGGAATAAGAGATGCTTTAAACCTAATACGAAGAGTAAAAACTACAGAAGCCAAAGCACGCAGCACATGTGCACACAGTAATCATCGTTCGTCACGACACCAGTGTTCCAGAAGCCAGCAACATTGTGGCCGGTCACGCCACTTTGATATCGACATCGGTTCGATATTTCGCTTTCTACATATGTGTGTGTGTGCGTGCGTGCGTGCGTGTGTGTGTGTGTGTGGTGTGTGTGTGTGTGTGTGTGTGTGTGTGGTGTGTGTGTGTGTGTGTGTGTGTGTGTGTGTGTGTGTGTGTGTGTGTGTGTGTGTGTGCGCGCGCGTGCGTGCGTGCGCGCGCAACATGTATACTTGTGTATGTTGTGTGCGTACCATGTCGTGTAAATTGACTAATGCCTGTATCCTCCTTGTCGTCTGGATTAGCGTCCAGACCGCGTGTTTACTACGTTCCTTTCTCCCCTCCTCCTCCTTCCCCCGTGTAGGGCAGAAAACAGCGTGGAACCGGGTTAACCTCCCAGCCTTTCCTTTGCCTTCCCTCCCATCTCTCTCTCGCTCGCTCTGTAACATTGCAATCCTTCCCTTTCTCGACAATCGCTTTTCTCCATTTTGCTTATCCTGCGCTACTGTTGCGCGATGCCTAGCCGAAAGGGCAGCTTGCTTATTTTTTCTATGAATCTCGCCCGTCTCCGCAACCAACCATTATTAAATGACCTTGCCTTTATCATATATCTAGTTTTGAGATAACGCTGGCCTTGTATGAAATTTAAATTTATTCTATATAGTTGGAGCTTGAACTCTTAGCTATTAGAGAGAGATCGCTCTCTTTATTTAAAATAACAGGAATTTCCCGGTGTATAAGTATTCGTCTACATATCATATACTCCGCATTGGAGGGGAAGCTGGAAACTTTAGAAGTACCAGAGTGCGGAAGACAAACCCGCCTTTTAGGTGTACTGCTCCTTCCATCTACCAATCACCGTAACCGATTTTCTGTCCCTTTCTTTATTTTCCTCCTTTCTTCAGCGCTGAGTAACTGGCTATAGCATTGTGCCCAACGCAGACCTCCCTGCCTTGTTCATCATTAAACTATCCTCTCTTTATGTGCGCAGTGACCCAGACAGCGACCGTGCGCTGAACTCTCTCTCTCGACATCCGCTTCGAATTTTTTTTTTTACTTCCTCTACACCCGTAATACCGATGGCCCTGCAACCCAACTCCGCCCTGTACTTCGTAGTTCCGGTTAATCGAACGGTCGCCAGTTGTCCCCGTCTGGTCAGCGAAAAGTAGAAAAGTCCTGCCCTCTTTTGGCGGCGGGTGGACTTACGCGGTCCTCTAAGCGATCGATGTTGCCTTTAAGAACGAAAAAAAGAAGCATCCACGCCTCTGTCAGAATCTGTGCCAGAGTCCCATCTCACCCATACGGGAACGCCTATCACCTAACACCTACCACTTTTGCTCCTTAGTGCTCTTGATTGTGTGTGTGTGTGTGTGTGTGTGTGTGTGTGTGTGTGTGTGTGTGTGTGTGTGTGTGTGTGTGTGTGTGTGTGTGGTGTGTGCTGTGTGTTGCGTGTGTGTGCGTGTGTGTGTGTGGTGTGTGTGTGTGTGTTGTGTGTGTGTGCTTGTGCGTGTGCTTGTGGTTGTGTGTGCGTGTGCGTGTGTGTGTGTGGTGTGTGTGTGTGTGTTCGTGTGCGGTGTGTGTGCGTGTGGTGCGTGCGTGCGTGTCGTGTGTGTGTGTGTGCGTGTGGTTGTGTGTGGTGTGTGCGTGTGTGTGCGTGTGTGTGTGTTGTGGTGCGTGCGTGTGCGTTGTTGCGTGTGCGTGTGTGTGTGTGTGTGTGTGTGTGTGTGTGTGTGTGGTGTGTGTGTGTGTGTGTTTACTGTACACCTATGTTTGTTTTAATGCAACGCGTATTCTTCACCGCTCTTGCTGTGATGCATTGTTATTGCGGAGTACCACAGGTTGTTCACACTGCTCTGTATAATAACAGGAGTGTAGGTAGCTGGGCCAGTTGCTATGGATCCATGGAAGTAAGCAGCGCGAAAAGCAAGACGACACACATAGGAGGAATGACAAGAACAAGCGCTGACTTTCAACTAAGCTTTTCAATCCACCCCCGCCCCTCACTGTTAATGCTCGAATGGTGGTGTGGGTACGAGAGTACACACACGGCCATTCAAGCATTAAATAATAAATAAATAAATAAATAAATAATAAATAAATAAATAAATAAAATAAATAAATAAACATTGCGGTTCCGTCTTATTAATATGCCATTGTTAAAACAACATTGAAGCCGAAACACGCTTGGAGAAGGAAAAAAGAAACACACTTTGCTTTCAATTTCCTCTGAATCTTAAGATATGCAAGAATACCCACGTTTATATACATTTTCCTAGACGAATCGAAGAATACCTGCTTAATAACGAAACAAATTTGCAGACGTAAAAAAAAAAAGTAACCACAAAATTTATGACAGAATTTCGTCCAACTGAAACAATGACTGTACTCGTAATCTTTCATCGCTCGAATTCGAGTTAATATTGATCACCAATATGCCTGTTAATGCACTTCGTAATATTGCTAATATCTTACATTCCTCTTCACTAGCATAGAAAAAATCACTCGTGACTGCCTGAATTGAGTTAGCACTTGCAAATTTTTATTTCTTTGAAACAACCGAACCCGATCAACAACAGAAACATTGTCACAAAAATACGAATCAAATGGGTAGATAGATACTACGAATACCGTGTTTTACAAGTATTTTATTTTGCAAAAAAAAAGGAATATAGCGATTTTCTTACATCAGTAGAGAGCTTGCAACACCATGAGGATACTGTGCACCTCAGAAACCCTGAACCTTGGTTGTGTATACAGCGCTTTCGCACCGAATATAAGTTGTAATCCATTAAACACAATTTGTCGAAAATTCTAAATAGCCATGTTAACGCTACTAATCTATCTCGCAAGGAATTGAAGATGTATTTCGTTAACATGTAAACATATATATATATTAATGTATAACGATGCATATAAATGACCATGTTTTGTTTATTACCTCGCTATTGCACAGCAATGTCTCTCGTTGAATGTGAAACATCCTGTCGTGAAGCATGTGTCTGAGTGTCAACTTTACGTTTCAGTTTTGTACCGAAACGTTTACTGTTATCGTGCTGTCATGTGCAACGCCTCCTGGGTCCAGTCAAGCTGCTCACGGCAGCTTTTAGCCCCGGGGGACGTTTCTAGTCTATAACTAGAAGAATAACGGCTGAATAATAATAATATCTAGGGTTTAACGTCTCAAAACCACGATATGATTATGAGAGACGCCGTAGTGGAGGTCTCCGGAAATTTCGACCACCTGGGGTTCTTTAACGTGCACCTAAATCTAAGTACACGAGCCTGGAACACTTTTCGCCTCCATCGAAATGCAGCCCGCCGCGGTCGAATAAAAGTTGAAGAAGAAGAAGAATTAGAAACAATCTTACTTTATTAAATATTCTTACAGTAATTAAAAATGTGCTGAAATCTAACAGTCCAAATTGAAATCAATTCCAAATTGTCCGGGTCAGAGAATACAGCTGTCTGATCTGCTCAAAATTGCACAATTTTTAATGCATAGCTGTCATTTCCTTTTTTTCAATCTTTTCTTTAATTTATTATATTATTATTATTATTATTATTATTATTATTATTATTATTATTTATTATATTATATTATTATTATTATTATTATTATTCTTGAAGTTACCAGAAAGAAGTTACGATACGCAGTCTTGGCCAATCCTCCAGAGTCGGTAAGTGCCAGAATTTTGAGGAAACCAAAACAAAACTAACGCTCATTCGCCATCCCATTTTAACTGCCTTATCCACGTTAGCTCTAATTAAGTCATTTTCACAAATTTGTTCATTTTTTACTATACTTTGCGGACACATAGCGGTACATGTACTTATGATTCAGTATGACGCCATAACAATGAGGCTTCGCCCGCAGTTTTCAGTGCTGTCGAGATAATTAGGCGAGCTAAACTGCGCTCACATACTGTGCAGCCTTGTTGTTGGGAGGAAAAGAAAACGAATGTACTCGCATGGAAAAAAGCTGGAAAGCTCACGAACACACTCACACTCGACTTGGGCGTGGCCGCGCGACAACGAAGATAATACGAGCGCAGATAATGACAGCGCTGGGATCGCCAAATGAGCGTCCTGTTGTTGCTAGCCGAGATCGCTTAATTCTCCCCGTGGCTAATAACTTAGGCTGATAGCTCATGTAGCCTCGTCCGATGGTCTTCCCTTCGTGTGGCAAGTATTATACCTTATCTTTGCGCGTTCTTGTTCGTTATTTAAGGTTAATTTTCCGTCTTCTTATTGTTGTAACATCTTGTTCTTCTACAACGAGGTTTTGTTTTGTCCCTGTGTTTTCTTTCAGCGCTTTTTCATTTTATTTTCGATGCACTTGATCCTGAAAGCTCTTTTTTTTTTTTTTGCTTCGCATGTAAAGTACTGTTAGAAAACTTCTAACACTCTAAATTCGGTAGGTTATCACTAATTAATTTTTTATCTGTATTTTTGGTGTCGTGCAATGTTACACTATAATATTCAATGTTATTTTCAGTTTATACAATTCCCATCGCGAGAGGCCTCCTAGAGCTGTGTCTTGCTGTTCCTTTTCTTCCGTTTTTTTTTTCCTGTTTCTGTTCCTTTAAGCATTGCATATTTCTAACTCCTCCAATAGTCCTCTTACGGGGCTTCAGTATGCAAGAAAATAGGTAAATAAAATGTAGGATCGGGTGGAATCCGTAGTGGCTGGCTTTCCAAAAAGAGGGCCAGTAACAGTGCCGAGCAAATGCGCGATCGAAAAACTTCAGGCCATGTAGTCACTTTTTCCAGCAAAGAGCGTGCGAGTAATTTTTTACCCCGACCTTAATTTCAACTAAAATTTTAACTCATGTGCTTTCGCTTTTCGCACGAACTTTACGAGGGATAGTTGAGGATCTAGGGAGGGGAACTTGACAGCAACAAACAAAAGTTCAACGCGTGAGAACTTCTCCAAAGAGAAGACGCCAGGCGGTAGCAAACGAGTTTCGAGGCAATGAGGCACTCAACCTGAAACGCCTTGGGAGCGCCTGACCGCGCTCACGTCAAGTGCACGTGCACGATGAAGCCTGCTTTACAGGGTCACGCCAGGGCTGCGTTTCTGATACCGAGCGAGCGCAGAAAGCAGGCGCGAGAGCATCTGCCAAATGACGCCGGTACTGTCGCCACCCATGCATAACGAAGGAAGAGCCTAATGGCTGCAACACCGACAAGAACTTTCGCGGCCGTTGAGTTTCAGCGCTACTGACGACATGACCCTGCCATAATCTGAGCATCCGACGGTACTCCTTTCAGATTTTCTTTTATTTCACCGCTCGTTAGCTCGCCCGCATATATTGGATCAAAACTGCGTAAAACGAGCGCAAATGTGAAAACAGCCAAAGTAAATATCGCCATTTGGATCTGCTTTGCGAGTGTCCTTCTTTTTTACCCCCTGCAGTGGTCTAGTGGTTATGCTGCTTGACTGCTGACCCAAAGGTCATGGGATCGAATCCCGGCCGCGGCGGCCCTCATTTTGATGGAGGCAAAATGCTAGAGGCCACTGTGCTCAGATTTATGTGCACGTTAAAGAACCCCAGGTGGTCGAAATTTTCGCAGCCCCTCCATTACGGCATCTCTCGTATCATACCGTGGTTATGTGACGTAAAACCCCAACCATTATTACTGTCATCCTTTTTTTCTCTCTCCTCTCTTATGCGGAAAGCGAGGCTATCGCCAACGTTGTGGCGGGAAGCTGCCGTTGCGAGAAGTGTCCTTGGTTGCTATACCAGAGCTGCTTCTTGTATGCAGTGTGATCCTGTGGCCCATACAAGTAAATATTTCGAGCTCAGGAGAAATGCTCAAAACAAAAGTGCACAGTGGTGAGAGCTCATACGTGTGTGTCGGTTTTACCCAGCATGCTACTCAAGTTTTCACAAAGGATGAATAAAGTTGCCACAAGTTACGACTAAGTTTTCCTAGGCCTGTTCCGCTTACGCATACCTACGAGTGATTACCGCAGTTTGCTCAGGACCGGCTCATTCACGCATAAAGTTTGCACAAGGTATGAACAAGGATTGCAAAGCATGCTTAGGACCGAGACGACCTTTTTGCCGTTATAACCCAAGTTTTCACCGTATGCTCATAGCTGATTCGAGTGTTGACAACAGTACGAATAAAGGCTGCACGATAGGTGACTGAATTTTAAACATCGTGCTCAGACGCTATATGTTCAAGTGTTGCGAATGTCTCGAATAAGTTACCGCGAGATAAGGCTAAAGTGTCTGCAGCATGTTCATGGCGGACCTAGAAAGGAGAAGGTGGACACCAGGATTATCTTCAATCACCGAGACAGTGCACGAGTCAAAGCGAAGTGAGTATTTTCGACCACTGCGATCATCCATCGTTACTCAAGTTCCTTAGCATTCATTCTCCTTAGTGCAGCCGCCAAGAACAGGAGTACGCATGTTCGTCAGACAATCATAACAAGCAGGAATAAAGATGAACAGGTAAACGTTCTTGCCGGAAATGAAGAGATGGCGCACCAAAGGCGGCAGCTCTAGTTGCCTTTGCAAAGCAAAAGAAAAGTCAATGGAAGAGAGGATGTTGTGGTTCCGTGTGCCTCAGGCAGCGAGTTGAATTGCAAACCGGGAATGAAGAACGCGGCAGGCTCGTGGCATAATCGTGACAAATGGCTTCACCAAGCGGGCAAGCTTCGAAGAGGCTCGGTGCGTTTTCCGGCCATGAAATAGCAATGGTCTGTGCGAACCTCTTGGGATCTTCTCATTCGGGAAACAAGAGACTCCCTCTTGGCTTCTCTTGTATTCCTAATGGATACGAATGGCCCGGAGGCAGTGCAGTAGGAAATTGGTGCGGCAAAAAAATAATAAATAAACAAAAGCGCGCGTGTATCCTGTTGCAGAGCCTCGCAGAGCTGCACATGGATGCCGCAAAGCGTTGCCTGGGTTACTTATGCGCTGCCTTTCCCTGCCTTCATTTTGTATGGCACCAGCCCCTGACGCGGCTTCGTTTCTCAGTTCCTCCAGCGCTCTCTTCTTATCGCAAACTGCGCGCAGTTGTGGAAGTGAGCCGTAAATGCACGAACTGTTTCCTGGTCCTTCATTTTTTGCGCTTCTTCTGCTCTCCTTCCTCATTTTCATTAATTATAATCACTTAACTATAGCTGAAATTCGTGCATAGTACAAAAATTGGGCTTGAAAGTTAGCAGTCGTGTTCATCAACGCACCGCGGATGATGACAAGGACCACGCACGTGTGATCGTTAGGAACGCCAGTAGACTTCTTTGCGTGCAAAATCTGTCAGATGATCATTTCCTAAACAGATGACAGCGTTTTGGTATTAACTAAAGCGAATTTTCTATCCTCCCAAGGCGACATTAATAAATATGGTGCAAACATGGAACATTAGCTTAGGACACCGCGCGCACACCGGCTAATGACAGTGTTTTATTGCTGCGACCGCAATACCGGATATTTCGCGAAGTGCGTTCAAATTCCTTAAAAGTAGGAAAGAAGATATCGTAAACGATTAGTGCTGGGTCGTTTTTAAGATAGTGGTATACATTTGAAGATAGTTCGAGATAATAACTAGACAAAAAAATTGACACTCCCTTTAGCTAACGCCTAGGAGATAACAGGCGAAAGCGCATGATTTACCCTTTACTCAGACGTGTTGTGCCCCTTACCAGTCGCTGCAATACCTACAGGATCCGCCCACCTCTGACCAAGCGACGATGCCATGACATCGTCATATGATGTCATGCCATGACGTCATCATGAAGTAACCTGCGACCATGTGACACTTTCTGTGCCATTCGTGTTGACGTCGACGAGTTCTCGCGAAGTATCGTCAAGTCTCGCCAAATATCTCAAATTCTCTTGACGTACCACCATTCTCAGAGTTATATAAATTTTCTTTGGTAACAATGATTTCCCGCGAATTCAAACATGATTGTACCATGTTCTCAAGCAAATATCTAAACAGACAAGTGGCATATGCCCTTCGCACTATTTCATTGATGGGATCAAGACCAAGAACTAATTACGGTACTAAAGCTATAGATTATCAGATTATATCATTGTTGAATGCATACCCGTCCCTAATCGAATTGGCCAATCAGAACTCAAGTATGTTTCGTTTTAAAAAGCAAGTAAAGCTATTTTTCCTGCCTCCTTGAAACACACAATTATTTTGCTATGAACGCGAGAATTACGTAATTTTGTATATTTGCATAACTTTGTATAATTATTAAACTCGAACAGTGTAAACTTTGTGTAATTTTAGATGCGAAGCATCTTATGGCTAAGTTCAAACCGGTGGTGGTGGTGTGCGGCGTGACCACCCTTGCTGCGCATGCGTAAGCCCTCTGCACACACCTCCTCTCCACACACCTCTTCTCCACCCCTCCTCTCCCCCGTGCCCCCTCTCCCCTCTCCCCATCTACACTCCCCCTTTCCGCTTTCTCTCTCCCATCTCCTTTCCCTCTCCCATTTTCCCCTCTCCATATCCCTTTCCCTTCTACACTTCTCCTTCCCCCTCCCCCTCTTCACTCCCCTCTGAAACGCGGGCTCGACATGCCGAAACGCTGCTTCGCATCGCCTCATGGTCCCCTTTAGCGGGAGATGGTGTGATTTTTTGTCCCAATGTGTTTTTTACTGTTCATTTTGTTTATATAAGTTGTGCAATGAGCATTGTACTTATTTGCTCTGGTTTTGCTCCCGCTGTCCGACGTATAAGTCCGGCTGAAGGCCTCGTCAGGAGACACACGAGTCTCCTATACCTTGCCTCGTGGGCATATTTCATGTTATGTAACTATGTCCGAAATAAACTGAACTGAAATTCACGAGACACACCAGTATAAGGCATTCACCTTAATAATTCTGCACAATATATCGTTTACTTTCAAGAAAAGAATTGTGCTAATACCGTCAACGAAAAAAAATAATCATGTCACGCGTGGAGCTCCAAACCACTCGAAAAAGTGAGAAATGTTGAAGTTGCTAATTTTTACAGCGTAGTTCATTCCGGCTGCATAGTTCGCTCAGAATGGCGAAACCGAACTACTGCAGAGTATTGTTCGCAGGGAGCCCTAAAGCCACCTGTACTTGAATATCTACACGACACAGAACTATGGACATGTGAGATTCATGAACAGTGAAAAGGGCGCACCGGTTGAGAATGCAGCGGCCGACTCAGACTACCAAGTCAACTCCTTCCGCAAATTATAACTCAACCAACGAGCAAACACCACAAGCCAGCCAGCGCAACTGCCATGCCCTTACCTCACACAGTGCACATTTAGATCCTAATCAAAACCGGCATCTTCAGCCGGGACACTTGTGCCGAAAATTCATCTACCTCGTGGTGTCGTGATTCAGGCGGACGATTTTTTGCAGTGGCTTGAAATCCCAGCTACCCATGTCGTCGGTGCGTTTCAGGGAGATGAATATAGCAATTTCGCATTTAGCATTGCGATATGATCAGTGTAACTATACAGGGTGTTTCAAGAAATGTGTCCAACCTTCTCAAAAATTCAGGAAAACGCGATATTTGATTGCTGTCTTCAGAATTGGTTTTCCTGTAGTGGCAGGGATTTTAAGATGGTTAAAGAAATTATTTGGGACTGTAATTAAAAAAGTTAAATCAATTAACTTTTTAATTAGTGAAGTTAGGTGGTTGTGTCAAATGGGAGAATGGAAGTTCTTCATGCCAGAAACACAACCCAACCTTGAGATTTCGAAAAAGTGACATCTAGTAATAATTACGAAGTAATGAAACTCAACCAAATTCAATGGCGAAACCTAAACAGAAACATGGAAGAACGCAACTGCCATATCTTCTGAGACGTCCAAAATGAGTTAATGACTTTTTCTGTAGCGCTAGGCATCTTAAGATGGTTAGAGACATGACTTGAGACAGTAATCAAGAAAGTTAAATTAATTAACTTTTCATTAGTGGAGTTAAGTGACTGTGTTAAATTGGGGAATCGAAGTTCTTCGTGCCAGAAACCATCCCAACATTGAGATTTCGAAAAAGCGGCCTCTATAGTAATAATTACGAAGTAATGAAATTCAACCGAATTCGATGCTTTCGCTGTTGAAAGCAGTTGCATTTCGCTGAATTTCATTACGCCACAACAATTACTAGAGGACGCTTTTCGAAATTTCAAAGCTCGGATGGTTTACTCGCATGAAGAACTTCAATTCTCCCATTTGACACAATCACCTAACTCAACTAATAAAAAGTTAATTAATGTAACTTTCTTAATTACTGTCCTAAATGATGTCCTTAACTACCTTAGATTCCTGCCGCTACAGAAAAAGCAATTCTGAAAGCCCCGAGCAATATCGCATGTTCCTGATTTTTTAGAAGGTTGGACACATTTCTTGAAACACCCTGTATAGCACCCAAAGAGGTTGATGGATGGCCAAGCACAGCTTGTGAGGTCAAACCAATTCGAGCTAAGCAGGCCAAGATTGACGGTACATCAAATGACGCTCAGAAAAGGCTTGCCACTACAGAAGAGGCCCGCATTCTGCTTGGTAGCAAAAGTGGCGTTTTCAAACAAGCGAATAAGCATAAATGAAAACGTTCTCACAGCAGCATTTGAACTTTGGTCCTCTGGAACCGAAGCCAGATGCCCTAAGCACCACGTCACGGGCTCTTTTTTTTATATTAAACAAATAAAAAAAAAACGAGTTTAATACAACACACGTTCATTCCTAACCATGCGGTATGAATACGTGAATGTGCCGAGTGCTAGCAAGCGCGTTTTTACAACGCTCACAGTTGTGCAGTCGGTCTCAGCCCGTGCATTCACTACTGAGTTGCGAGGCCGTGCAGGCTTGCGCTTTTGATCATTCTTATAGATTAGAGTTCTCGACCCCGGCGGTGCCCCATCCCCCGACGTAATGTCGACGTAGTTCTCTCGCACTAAATGCTGAATCGACATTGACTTTGTCATTTTGCGAACATTCCGCGAACACGCCCACTCGCGAAGGTATTGTAAAAGATAGCCTCACCTTGAAGAAAGCAAATAGATACAAACTCTCGCGTAGCCGAGCTTCGGTTTCTGTTCTGAGTAAACCTAAAAAGGCAGCTGGTAGCGTAAGAAAATACGCCTTCGGCGAAGCAAATAAACCCGTGGCAAGGCGACGCGTCATGGCGTGAGGTCTCAGCCGATGTCGTGGCGACTGATTTGAAGGCGTGAAAGCTTTTCCGTGTTGCATGCATTCGGCCATAGCCTAAACACGGCCCAGTTTTACCCAAGGATCCCGCTACCATTTGTTTCTTTGCCCTCTGTAGGCCCATGCGAGTCCTACATGACATCGCTTTCACTTCATCGTAACTACTCATTGCGGGCTAAATAAAGGCTGCGCCAACTGGGACGTGTGCATA